>NW_015389767.1:25758-39875 GCF_001527695.2 Protobothrops mucrosquamatus | reverse complement strand
CCAAAACCTGCTGCAACCACCCAGCAGCCGGGGGGGGGGGAGGGATAAAAACCAAACACCCCCCCACCCCACCCCCGCTGCCAATCCTCAACAGAAATGCTCACAACAATGGAAACCTCGGACAGGAGGAAGAGCGCGGCCGGGCGGGCAGGCAGGTGTCTTGCTCGGCTGTGCCTTGGGGGGCACTTTTTTCAGTGCCGTTGTAACTTTGAACAGTCACTAAGCGAAAACTGTTGTAAGTCGAGGACTACCTCTACTTTATCACTTTTTTTCTTTTTTTTCTTTTTTTTGGTCATCACGTTTTTGACGCCTTGCTAGGCAACTGGTGGTCCTCGGATGTTGCCGTATCCTAAAAGTGGTACAATGGGTGGAAAGGTTGAAAAGCCCTGGACTAGACGACCTCCACGGTCCCTTCCAACCCCGTTATTCTGTTAGATCAGCCATGCCGTGATGTCATCTGTGAGGGGACGTCATGAATGCTCCCCCCCTCCAGTTTTGGATGGAAGGGACAAGTAGAAGCCCACCGACCCTCATTTCCGCTTCCAGCCTCGCGGAGGCCAGCGGGACCCTCCATGGATCCCGCCCCACACCCCCCCTGACTCAGTTTCCCATCTTGTTTTGGCAGCGCCGACTCTCGTCCCTTCGGCTGGAATGCCCCGGATCCTGTGCGTACAGGGACAATTTGCCTGCGAGACCTTGGGTTGCGTGGAAGCGGTATTTGTGTGCGATGGGCAGCAGGATTGCCTGGACGGCTCCGACGAGGCCCACTGTGGTGAGTGCGCTCCCAGCACCGGCACAGCCGTCGGTTAGTCCCGTTGGCGCTGGGCTCCTGTTGTGTTCAGGACAGCGAGAGGCTATAAGGCTCTCCTCCGGGCTTCCGGGGTGCGACTGCCGTGTTTAGCTGCAGGGGTTCCCAGAGAAGAGTTTTGTTGTTCGCTTTCATCGTGCGGTTGGGTGGTCGGTCCAAAGATCTTTGGGTTGATGGGTTCCAAGTACACACATGGAGGGGGGGGTACTTCACATGGAGTCCATCTGGGAGGAGGAGGAGGAAGAGATGGAGGGAGAGGGGGAGGAGGTCGTAGTGGAGAAGGAGAAGGAGGAGGAGGAAAAGAGAAGGAGGAGGAGAAGGAGAATAATGAGAAGGAAAAGGAGATGGAGGATAATGAGGAGAAGACAAGAGATGCAAAGTAGGAGAAGGAGAAGGAGAAGGAGGAAGAAGAGGAGGTGGAGGAGAAGGAGAAGGAGGAGGAGGAGAAGAAGGAGGATAATGAGGAGAATAGATGAGAAGGAGTAGGAGGGGAGGAGGAGAAGGAGAAGAAGATGGAGGATAATGAGGAGACGAAAAGGAGGAGAAGGAGGAAGAGGAGGAGGAGGAGGAGGTGGTGGAGAAGGAGATGGTGGAGAAGGAGAAGGAAGAGGAGGAAATGGTGGAAAAAGAGGAGGAGGATAATGAGAAGGAGAATAGATGAGGAGAAGCAGAAGGAGAAGGAGAGGAGAAGGTGGGGGTAGAGAAGGAAGATAGTGGAGAAAGAGGAGGAGAAGATGGTGGAGGAGGAGAAGGAGGAGGAGGATAATGAGAAGGAGACAATAGATGAAGAGGAGGAGGAGGATAATGAGAAGGAGACAATAGACAAGGAGGAGAAGGAGAAGAAGAAGGAGGATAATGAAGAGAATAGATGAGGAGTAGGCGGAGGAAAGGAGAAGGAGGAGGAGGAGGAATATAATGAGAAGGAGAAGAAGATGGAGGATAATGAGGAGGAGACAAGAGGTGAAAAGTAGGAGAAGCAGAAGGAGAGGAGGAGGTGGGGTGGAGAAGGAAGATAGTGGAGAAGGAGGAGGAGGAGGAGAAGATGGTGGAGGAGGAGGAGAAGAAAGAGGAAGATGAGAAGGAGACAATAGATGAGTAGGAGAAGGAGAAAGCGGAGGAGGAGGGAATATAATGAGAAGGAGAAGAAGATGGAGGATAATGAGGAGGAGACAAGAGATGAAAAGAAGGAGAGGTGGGGTGGAGAAGGAAGATAGTGGAGAAGGAGGAGGAGGAGGAGAAGATGGTGGAGGAGGAGGAGAAGGAGGAGGAAGATAATGAGAAGGAGACAATAGATGAGTAGGAGGAGAAGGNGGGGGAGTGGGAGAGGGGGAGGAGGAGCCGTGGACCCTCGCCCCCACCTCCGCCCCCACCCGGGACCTCCCCAAGGCGCCGCTCCCGGGCTCCGGTGGGCATTTCCCGCGGGAGATGGGGCGGCATCTGCCCTGGTCTTGCCACCGATATTTTATTCGCCTTCTCCTCTCTGCTCCTTCTGATTCTCTTGCTTCTCTTCCTCCTCTTCCTCCTCCTGGTCCTGCTCCTCCTGCTGCTCCTCTATCCCCTCTTCCTCTTTCTTCTATTCCTCTTCTTCCTCCTCCTGCGTCCTCTATTCCTCCTCCGGCTGTTGCTCTCCTCCTCCGCTTCCTCCTCCCCAACTCTTTCTCCTCCTCCTCCTCTTTCTCCTCCTCCTCCTCCTCCCCTTCTTCTCTTCCTTGTCCTTTTCCCCTTCTTCTTTCTCCTCCTCCTCCCCCTTCTCCTCTTCTTCTCCTCCTCTTCCTCTTCTTCTTCGTCCTCCTTCCTCCTTTTTCTCCTCCTGTTCCTCGTCTTCCCCTTCTTCTCTTCGTCGTCCTCCTCTTCTTCCCCTTCTTCTTTCTCCCCCTCCTTTTCCTCCTCTTCTTCTTCTCCTCCTCCTTCTCCTCTTCCCCTTCTTCTTTCTTCTCCTCCTCCTGTGTCTTCTCTTCCTCCTCCTGCTGCTGCTCTCCTCCTCTGCTTCCTCCTCCCCAACTTTTTCTCTTTCTCCTCCTGCTCCTCCTCCTCCCCCTTTTCTCTTCCTTGTCGTCCTCTTCCACTTCCCCTTCTTCTTTCTCCTCCTCCCCCTTCTCCTCCTCCTCCTCCTCTTCTTCTTCTCCTCTTCCCCTTCTCCTCCTTCTTCCTTTTTCTCCTCCTGTTCCTCCTCCCCCCCTTCTTCTCTTCCTTGTCCACTTCCCCTTCTTCTTTCTCCTCCTCCCCCTTCTCCTTCTCTTCTTCCCCTTCTCCTTCCTTTTTCTCCTCCTGTTCCTCCTCCTCCCCTTCTTCTCTTCCTTCTCCTCCTCCTCTTCCCCTTTTTCTCCTCCTCCTCCTTCTCCTCCTCTTCTTCTTTTTCTCCTCCTCTTCTTTGTCTTCTTCTTCCTCCTCCTCCTTCCTCCTTTTTCTCTTGCTCCTCCCCTTCTCCTCCTCCTCCCCCCTTCCCCTTCTTCTTTCTTCTCCTCCTCCTCCTCCTCCTCCTCCTCTTCTTCTCCTCCTCCTCCTCTTCCCCTTCTTCTTTCTTCTCCTCCTCCTCTTCTTCATCTTCTTCTTCTTCCTCCTCCTCCTTCTTTCTCTTTTTTCTCCTGTTCCTCCTCCTCCCCTTCTTGTTTTCTCCTCCTCCTCTTCCCTTTCTACTCCACTTCCTCTTCTTTCTCTTCCTCCTTCTCTTCTTCTTCTCCTCCTCCTTCTTCCTCCTCCTCTCCTTCCTTCTTTTTCTTTTCCTTCTCCTCCTCTCCTTCTCCTCCTCCTTCTCTTCCCCTTCTTCTTTCTTCTCTTCTTCCTCCTCCTCCTCCTCCTCCCTCCTCCCTTTTCTCCTCCTGTTCCTCCTGCTCCCCTTCTTCTTTCTCCTCCTCCCCTTCTTGTCCTCCTCCTCCTTTTCCCTTTCTTCTTCCTCCTCCTCCCCTTCCTCTTCTTCCTCTTCTTCTTCTTCTCCTCCTCCTCTTCCCCTTTCTTCTTCTCCTCCTCCTCCTCCTCCTCTTCCTCCCCCAGTGGACTGTATCCTGTCTCCCTGGAGCCCCTGGAGCGAATGCAGCCGATCTTGTGGGCTGGGCGTCACCTTCCGGAGGCGCGACCTACTCCGCAACGCTCTCCCGGGTGGACGTTGTGACCGGGATGAGTTTGACAGCCGGTCCTGCTTCCTCCGGGCCTGTCCAGGTACTCCTCGGCTTTCCTGCCCCTGGCACCAGTTGTGGGTTGACCCCAAATCCTTCCTCTCCCCCCCCTTCCCCATTCCTAGACTTTCCAGAAACCGGGACTCCACCGGAACCCTTGAGAAAAAAACCTCAAGCTAATATTTTGAGCCAGTTTGGTGGAACCGCATGAAATGCTGAATATTCCATATTTTACTTCATATTTTGAAGTATTTTGATCCCGTGACCCCGGGACGCTGCGACCGTCGTAAATACGAGTCGGTTGCCAAGTGTCTGAATTTGGATCGCGTGACTCTGGGACGCTGCGACCGTGATAAATACGAGTCGGTTGCCAGGCGTCTGAATTTTGATCGCGTGACCCCGGGACGCTGCGACCGTCATAAATAAGAGTCGGTTGACAAGCGTCTGAGTTTTGATCGCGTGACCCCGGGATGCTGCGACCATCATAAATAAGAGTCGGTTGCCGAGCTTCTGAATTTTGATCACGTGACCTCCGGGACGCTGCGACTGTCATAAGTACAAGTCAGTTGTTAAACATCCACATTTTGGGTCAAATGACCACAGGAATGCAACAGTCGTAAGTGTGAAAACTTACTTTTTGCAGTGCCGTTGTAACTTCAAACGGTTGCTAAATGAACCGTCGTAAGTCGAGGACTCTCTGTATTGGTGCCTATCCAACAGTTGGGAACTCAGAGCTTTATGGCTGGACTGCCGCTCTGCACACCCATGGCTTCCACCAGTGGTCCTCGACTTACGACTGTTTCTTTAACAGGCCATTGAAGTTACGGGGGTTGTGAAAAAAAGGGACGGTCCTCACACTGAGGACTGTCCCAGCATCCCCACCATCGTGCAATCGAAACCCCAGCCCGATTCCCTTTAAGAAGGCCGGCGATTCCCTTCAGAACCCCGGCCCCAAACCGATGGGAAAATTGAGCCCAAGCTGCGGAACCGCCGCCTTGCTTAGCGACGGAATTTCCCTTCCCAACGGGCATCGTAAGTCGAGTCACCGCGTTCGGTGACTCCTTGGCAAAAGGTTTGGGAAGAATGCGAAAGTCAGATCCAAGAGGCCGAGGCAGAGCGTGGTTTCCCCGTAGGGAGATCAGGGGAGAAACACGTGCTGGCTTTCCTAAGGGCGCTTCCCGTCTCTAAAGTATCTCCTGGTGGTGCCCTTTCTGCTCAAGAATATCATTCCCTGGACGATTTGGGGGTTGTTACCCTCGAAGGAAGCTGACTGGAAGTGAATCCAAGCCAGGGGGAAGCTGGCGGCCGCTTCCCTCAGCTGGTTCAGGTAGCCCACGACTTAAAACGGTTCATTTACTGACCGCTACAACGGCACTGGAAAAAAGGGCCAATTTTCACACCGGGGCTATTTCCGCCTGCTTTTCCCTGCCACAGTGAACGGAGCCTGGGCCTCCTGGGGCGAGTGGTCAGACTGCGACGCCGAGTGCCGGGGGGGCGTGAGGAGCCGTACCAGGGCCTGCGAAGACCCCCCACCCAAGAACAGCGGGCAGCTCTGTCCCGGAGATGCCGTGCAGATGGAAACGTGCAACCAACAGCCTTGCGGAGACGCCCGGGGTGAGGAAAGGGAGGTCACTGGGGCTGAGAGGGAGAAGCAGGTGGGGAAACAGAGGGTAGAGGCTTCAATCGGGATCCAGGACCCCCCCCCCTTCTTGGAAGAAGCACTCTCCACGTGCCCAGAGAGCAGCAGATACGAATCTGCCAGGTGTCCCGTGGGCATTTCCAGAAAAAGAAATTCTTGGGACATGATTTGAACAAGCGTATAATCTTTTACTGAAAGTTTACATTGGCACGGAAGCAAAACCAGCTCTGCTTTTCCCACTCAAAAGCTTAGCTAATGAAACAATCGATTCTCTTGCTCCCACCCACCAGCTGTTCCTATTGTCCAATAGTAGGAGTTCTTCTTGTGATGGAAACAGCTCGCTCCTCCATTGAGCATCTGAATCCATGGCCTTGAGAGTCTCCTTCTTGAGCAGGGAGTTGGACGAGAAGATCTCCACGGCCCCTTCCACCTCGGTCATTCGGTTAGTTCTGCTCTTTTACAGCCCTCGTCTTTCTCCACAGACTGCGGCCCAGACATGGTCTTCGTACAAGCCGGGCACTGTGCCCGCGGCCTGGTGGACCCTTGCCCGCAGACGTGCCGCCAGCTAAGTGTCTGGAGGACCTGCCAGAGCAGCTGCGTAGAGGGTGAGCCTTGAGTCTTTGGCGGGGGGTGGGTGGGTATCTTTGCACCCCCCTTCTTCGCATGTACCTAATGTCCCTCCGTCGCTGTGAGTCTTTGCAGGTTGTCGCTGCCCCCCCGGTCTCTTCCTGCAGGAGGGAGGCTGTGTGAACATCAGCCAGTGTCACTGCTTCTTTGACCAGGACCACCGTCGTCCAGGAGAGATCTTCCTGAGGGACAACTGCAGCCAGTGGTGAGCGGGATGGATCCCCAGTGTGGGCAGACCCCATCCCTTCCTCTGCGGAACTGTTTACTCTAGGAAGTGGTGAACCTGTGTGCCTAGAAGCTGGGACCTTCTTGGAGACTGTTGGGGGGGGGGGTTTCCCACCTGGGGAACGGTGAGGAAGATCCCTGCATGGGACCGGACAAGGTTCAAACACCTCAATTTTGGGATTTCCCAAGGGCAGGCTCCGTTATAGAACTATATCTCTGGTCCCCATTTTCTCTGTAGCTGCCCCGATGGGATAATCTCCTTGCTCTTGGGAATCAATAAATCTTTGCTCACCGCTGTCTCGATTTCATTTTTATTTATTCTTGTGCAACCCTGGCTTGAATTGGAACAGGGCCAAACAGGCCTTTTCTCCAAGCTGACAAGCTTGTTGGGCGGGGCTCCTGCCTTTGCTGTGTCTCTGCAGGAAGCAGGCAACCTTAAACACTCAAAAGAGCCACTTGGACCCATTTCCCACAGAAAGAAAAACACTGGGAGATGCAAAACTTGGGCGCGCGTGTGCACGCGCCGGAGAGGGGGCATGATTGAAGAGCTTAATTAAAAAGAAATAGAGGGTGCTGTGCATAAGTTCTCCCTCTCCCTCTCTCCCTCTCTCTCTCCCTCTCTCTTTCTCTTTCTCTCCCCCCTCTCTCTCCCTCTCTCCGATTTTCTGCTCACCTGGCAAGCTGGCTTCACGCTGTTCTCCGACAAGCTGACACACATTCTTATTGGGCTGGCTCTCTCCTGCCCTTGGTCTGCCAGTCCTCTTCCCCCACTCAGTGTGAGATGTGTGTGTGTATGTGTGTGTGTGTGTGTGTGTGTGTGTGAGAGAGAGAGAGAGAGAGAGAGAGAGAGAGAGAGGGAGGGAGGGAGAGAGAGAGAGAGAGCTGCTGCTTGCAGCTTTCTGCTGCTTCCTGTAGAGATGCAGCAAAGGCAGGAGCCCCACCCAATAAGCTTGTCAGCTTGGAGAAAAGTGTGTGGCCACTCTCTTTTCACACACACACACACACACACACACAGAGAGAGAGAGAGAGAGAGAGAAGGGAAGCGCAAGTGCCTCTCTCTGTCTCTCTCTCTCTCTCTCTGTCTCTGTCTCTCTCTCTCTCTCTCTCTGCAAATGGCGGAGGAGGACTGGGAACCGTAGGAGAAGGCTCAAAGAGCCACATGCAGCTTCGGAGCCGGGGGTTGCAGACCCGTGAGTTGGAACATTCTGTGGCCCCTATCGGAAGAATAATTTGGAGTCCCAGCTCAAGCTCGCGCAAGAAGAAATCGAAAGGAAAGCCGAGCTGCTGTGAGGAGAGGACATTTATTTCTTCTTCCCCCAAAGCAAGGAGATTTGCCTACGGGGGGCAACTACAGAGAAAACGGGGGACAGCGATATAGTTTTAGAGGGGAGCCCGTCCTTGGTGTGGAAGTGTGTACGTGTTGAGAAGGGGCTGATTAAATCAAGCGAGGTCGATTGAGTCTCCTCATTTGAGTCGTGAGCACGATAAGGATGCTCACATCGTGTTGAGTTTTGTGTGTTTGCTTGGGCGTGTTTACAATTTAAAATAAGCGTGTCGTTGATTCTCGTGTTTGCAGTTAAGTTTAAGGGATTTTGGAAGCTGGTAATTAATAACATTGTTGGAGACCTTGAGTAGTTAACATACGATTCCCTATACCAGCCTTTCTGGCTTGGTGGCCCGAAAGAAAAGGGAGGAGCAGGGAAATGTGCAGCACACATTTGGACATACGCACAGCGGTGGCGCAAATGGGTGCATGCATGCACAAATGGGCTACTGCCACCCATGCAACTGGGCCTCTGGCACCCACGCGCATGCATAAACGGGCCTCTTGTGCCTGCACGCCTGTGCAAACGGGGCGCCCATATGATGCTGGTGGAGGTGCTAGCGCACCTGTGCATGCGCAACCAGAGCAGCTAGCGGCCGCGCAGCAGCACTACCACAAGTGGGGGGAGCTCGCTAGCTATTTCTGCAGCCCAGTGGCCAACACGCCACAGCCCGGTACCGGGCCGCTGACCGTAGGTCGGGGGACCCTTGCCCTATACAATAATTTTTAATACAATTAAATACATTTATGATTCTTCCCACACACCCCAAACCGTTTCTCTGGGGCCCCAAAGCAGAAGCGAGCCGAGCTGAGCATCGGCCTACAGGAGGGTGCTTAAACTCCGTTTCGTCCTCACGCAGCGTTTGTCTGGATGGCACGGTGACCTGTGACTCGGTGGCCTGCCCGGTGAAGTGCGGCTGGTCGGCTTGGTCTCCGTGGACCCCCTGCAGCCGGAGTTGCGGAGTTGGGATGCAGCAAAGGTTCCGGTAAGAAACGGAACATCCTGCTCGGCATCGGTTCACCCGGGAGTCCTCGGCGAGGCTGAGACACTATCTTGGGTGGGACCCCTCGGGATCCAGTGGAAGTCGGGCGCAGAATTGGGTTTTGGTTGTGCCGCACAGGAGGAGGAGTGTGTTTGTTTGTTTATTGGTAGTCCTCAACAACAGTTCATTTAGTCCATTGTGTGTAGCATCCTGCAGTCACGTGACCGTGTTTTACAACAGCTCTGTCGTTCCGTTAGAAAAACATAACCCTGGCGTTTATTTCCATTTTTCACAGCATACCGTCGGTTCCCTTAGCGACTGCGGCATTTTCTTAACTGCGGTGTCACTTTACGACCGCAGCAGTCGCTCAACGCGCACCACAAACAGGCTGCAAAACCCAGCTGGTCACACGGGTGACCCTTGTCACAACTCTCACGACTTAACGACCGTGATGGACGGTCGTAAACGGAAGGCTGGCTCTATACACTACCATGCCCCAAAAGTAGATTGGAAACAAAAAGTCCCTTGATACCGTCCTCTTTCTCGGCAGGTCTCCCTCCAACCCGGCGGCAGCCAACGGGGGCGCCCCGTGCCAAGGAGATGCCCAGGAGGTGCGCGAGTGTCACACAAGCTGCATCACAGGTAAGAGCAACGGTAACAGCTGTTGTCACTTTCTGCAGGGCGGAGCCCTCTTGTTTATTTCGCACGGCATAGCAGAATACAGCGTTTATGCCAGGGGTCATAATGGACGAGAAGCGAAACGTCTTCAAAGAATAATAAGAAAGTCCCGCGAGGACACAGATAAGCCTCCAAGTGGCCTCCACGCCTCTCTAAAAGAATGCAAATGACCAGTTTTTCTGCAAGGAGTATAAATCCTTCCACTCCCTGCCATCCAGTCAGAGCTGAAGAAGCTTCTTGGATGAGAAGCGAAACGTCTTCAAAGAATAATAAGAAAGTCCCACGAGGACACAGATAAACCTCCAAGTGGCCTCAAAGGCTCTCTAAAAGAATGCAAATGACCAGCGTTCTTCAAGGAGTACAAATCCTTCCATTCCCCACCATCATTTTTCCCCGTGAAGATTTCCTTCTCGTCCAAGAAGCTCTGATTGGATAGTGGGGAATGGAAGAACAGCTGGTCATTTGCCTTCTTTTCGAGAGTCGTCGAGGCCACTTGGGGGTTTACCTGTGTCCTCGGCATCACCTGAGCAGTGCAGATGTGTGTGGAGCCTTCTTGGCTGCAGCATGTTTTTCTGCCCTGCGTCCCTTCCCTGTTGACGACAGTCGCAGGCCGTTGGGGGACGAGACTGTGTTGTCGGCATCACAAACTGAAGCACAAAACGGTTCCTGCTGTTTGAGATGTTTTCCGGAGATTCGTTCATTCTCCCGCACCATTTGGAGGGGGGGGTGTCATCCCAAAGTGCATAGCTAAATGTCTCTGAGGTGCCGGCAACCACAAACGGCGAAGTTCAACCACGCCGACGTCCGGAGGAAGCAAGCCGCGCTCTCCACGATGGACGCGTTTCCAGAACCTCAAGGCGCGCGAAGGCCTAGCCAGGATGGCTGCGGGTGACATCGGTCAAACCGGAGAGGAGGGCGACGGCGAGAAAGCCTCACCGTCAGACCCTACAAGCGGGAGTTTCGTCAACCACCGCGGGCGCAGGAGCGGTGCGGACGGGACATACCCGGGCCAACACCCTGGGAGGTGCAGGCGCCCCGGTCTCACGAAGGGGTACCTGCAGCTCGCATCCTCTCTCCACCCTCGCTGGTTCGCCAAACCGGAAACCACTGCGCTATACCGTTTCAGACAAACGGTTGTCCGATCTCTTTTTCGGACCGTGAAGTTCTACGGTTATCGTCCCGGCACCCACCCACCCACCCAGCAACTCCCCCCTCCCCTCTCCCCTGCAGAAACGGCTTTGCTCTGGAGCGACTGGACCCCCTGGTCCCCCTGCTCCAAGACCTGCTTCTACGCCCCGGATCTGGTCGGCACGCGAAAACGATTCCGGCATTGCAACGGTACGGCGCAGGCCGTCGGGTGCGACGGAGAGAGCGTGCAGGACGAGGATTGTGACACTCCCCTGTGCCCAGGTGAGCAGCTGAAGGGACGCCAAGGGTGGGAGGGCAGAATTTGCACCTGGTGCACCCAGATTCTCCCAGATCGTTCTCCTTCGTTGGAGAAGCTCCTTTCGGGGTACAGGGTCCTGTGTAGATAGTCCTCGACGTACGAGCCCCAATTTCCCTTGCGAAGTGAGGCAGTTGTTAAGCAAGCTTTGCCCCATTTGACGACCTTGATTGGAGCTTAACGCAGGGTTAGCTTTGATTTTCCTCTCATAACTTAAGGTCAGCTTTGATCGCAGCTTAATTCGGGCTTAGCTTTGATTTTCCTCTCATAAATTAAGCTCAGCTTTGATCGCAGCTTAATTCAGGCTTAGCTTTGATTTTCCTCTCATAAATTAAGCTCAGCTTGATTGAAGCTTAATGCAGGCTTAGCTTTGATTTTCCTCTCATAAATTAAGCTCAGCTTGATTGAAGCTTAATTCAGGCTTAGCTTTGATTTTGTCTCTCATAAATTAAGCTCAGCTTTGATCGGAGCTTAATGCAGGCTTAGCTTTGATTTTCCTCTCATAAATTAAGCTCAGCTTGATTGAAGCTTAATTGAAGCTTAACTTTGATTTTCCTCTCAGATATTAAACTTAGCTTTGATCGAAGCTTAATTCAGGCTTAGCTTTGATTTTCCTCTCATAACTTAAGCTCAGCTTTGATCGCAGCTTAATTCAGGCTTAGCTTTGATTTTCCTCTCATAAATTAAGCTCAGCTTTGATCAAAGCTTAATTGAAGCTTAACTTTGATCTTCCTCTCATAAATTAAACTTAGCTTTGATCGCAGCTTAATTCAGGCTTAGCTTTGATTTTCCTCTCATAAATTAAGCTCAGCTTTGATCAAAGCTTAATTGAAGCTTAACTTTGATTTTCCTCTCATAAATTAAACTTAGCTTTGATTGCAGCTTAATTCAGGCTTAGCTTTGATTTTCCTCTCATAAATTAAGCTCAGCTTTGATCGAAGCTTAATTGAAGCTTAACTTTGATTTTCCTCTCATAAATTAAACTTAGCTTTGATTGCAGCTTAATTCAGGCTTAGCTTTGATTTTCCTCTCATAAATTAAGCTCAGCTTTGATCGAAGCTTAATTGAAGCTTAACTTTGATTTTCCTCTCAGAAATTAAACTTAGCTTTGATCGAAGCTTAATGCAGGCTTAGCTTTGATTTTCCTCTCATAAATTAAGCTCAGCTTTGATCGAAGCTTAATTGAAGCTTAACTTTGATTTTCCTCTCAGAAATTAAACTTAGCTTTGATCGAAGCTTAATGCAGGCTTAGCTTTGATTTTTCTCTCATAAATTAAGCTCAGCTTTGATTGAAGTTTAATTGAAGCTTAACTTTGATTTTCCTCTCATAAATTAAACTTAGCTTTGATCGAAGCTTAATTCGGGCTTAGCTTTGATTTTCCCCTCATAAATTAAACTCAGCTTGATTGAAGCTTAATTCAGGCTTCGCTTTGATTTTCCTCATAAATTAAGCTTAGCTTGATTGAAGCTTAATCCAGGCTTAGCTTTGATTGTCGTCTCGTTCCTTCAGCTCAGCTTTGATTGACGTCTCCAACCATCCCGGTTTGGGAATGCCACCCTTCCAAAGCCAGAGGGACCCGAACCCAATCCTCACCCCCCCACTCCCACCCAACAGACACCAGTGGTGAAGGAGGATGGCTTAAACCTGGTTTAAACCTTGTCCAGGTTTAAGCCCCCTCCCCAATGTATCTCCGCAGTGGAGGGAATCTGGACCCCTTGGTCCGCCTGGTCCGTCTGCTCGGCGCCGTGTGACTCCGGGGTGCAGACCCGCAACCGCACCTGCTCCAAGCCGGCCTACGGGGGTCCCGGGTGCTCGGGCCCCCTGATCCAGACCCGGGATTGCCACACGCAGCCCTGCCGAGGTATGGATTTTTTTTAATTTCGTGGATCTATCGCATGTGTCTTATTTTTATAAACAACCAAACACACACACACACACACAAACAAACATCCTATTTTCCCCACAACAGCAGAACGCAACAGACTAGAACTCGCCGTCACCCAGCCGGCTTTCAGGCCTAAGGCGGGACTCGCACTCACCCTCTCCTGGTGATTGGTCCCAAGGTCACGACGAACGCAGGACTAGGGGCCTCGGGGGTCATCTAGTCCAGCCCCCTGCTCAAGCAGGACACCCTGACAGAATCACGGAATGACAGAGTTGGAAGGGACCTCGGGGGTCATCTAGTCCAACCCCCGGACTAAGCAGGAGACCCTTACAGAATAACCGAGTTGGAGGGGACCTCGGTGGTCATCTAGTCCAACCCCCTGCTCGAGCAATTGACCCTTACAGAATAACCGAGTTGGAGGGACCCTCGGTGGTCATCTAGTAAAACCCCCTGACTAAACAGAAGACCCTTACAGAATAACCGAGTTGGAGGGGACCTCGGTGGTCATCTAGTCCAACCCCCGGACTAAGCAGGAGACCCTTACAGAATAATAGATTGGAGGGGACCTCGGTGGTCATCTAGTCCAGCCGCCTGACTAAGCAGCAGACCCTTACAGAATAACAGAATTGGAGGGGATTTGGTGGTCATCTACTCCAGCCCCCTGCTTGAGCAGCAGACTCTTACAGAATAACCGAGTTGGAGGGCACCTCGGTGGTCATCTAGTCCAACCCCCTAAGCAGGAGACCCTTAGAGAATTACATAGCTGGAAGGGATCTTGGAGGTCATCTAGTCCAACCCCGTGACCAAGCAGGAGACCCTTACAGAATAACAGAGTTGGAGGGGATTTGGTGGTCATCTAGTCCAGCCCCCTGCTCGAGCAGGAGACTCTTACAGAATAACCGAGTTGAGGGCACCTCCGTGGTCATCTAGTCCAACCCCCTAAGCAGGAGACCCTTAGACAATTACATAGCTGGAAGGGGCCTTGGAGGTCATCTAGTCCAACCCCCTGACTAAGCAGCAGACCCTTACAGAATAACAGAGTTGGGGGGACCTCGGTGGTCATCTAGTCCACCCCCCTGCTCGAGCAATTGACCCTTACAGAATAACAGAGATGAAGGGGACCTCGGTGGTCATCTAGTCCAACCCCCTGACTAAGCCGGAGACCCTTACAGAATAACCAAATTGGGGGGACCTCGGTGGTCATCTAGTCCAACCCCCTGCTCGAGCAATTGACCCTTATAGAATAACAGAGTTGGGGGGGACCTCGGTGGTCATCTAGTCCTGCCCCCTGACTAAGCCGGAGACCCTTACAGAATAACACAGTTGGAGGGGACCTCGGTGGTCATCTAGTCCTGCCCCCTGACTAAGCAGGAGACCCTTACAGAATAAC
>NW_015389767.1:22214-24985 GCF_001527695.2 Protobothrops mucrosquamatus | reverse complement strand
CCTCGGTGGTCATCTAGTCCAACCCCCTGCTCGAGCAATTGACCCTTATAGAATAACAGAGTTGGGGGGGACCTCGGTGGTCATCTAGTCCTGCCCCCTGACTAAGCCGGAGACCCTTACAGAATAACACAGTTGGAGGGGACCTCGGTGGTCATCTAGTCCTGCCCCCTGACTAAGCAGGAGACCCTTACAGAATAACCGAGTTGGAGGGGACCTTGGTGGTCATCTAGTCCAGCCCCTTGACTAAGCAGGAGACCCTTACAGAATAACACAGTTGGAGGGCACCTCGGTGGTCATCTAGTCCAACCCCCTGCTTGAGCGGGAGACCCTTACAGAATAACAGAGTTGGGGGGACCTCGGTGATCATCTAATCCAGCCCCCTGACTAAGCAGGAGACCCTTACAGAATAACACAGTTGGAGGGCGCCTCAGTGGTCATCTAGCCCAACCCCCTGCTCGAGCGGGGGACCCTTACAGAATAACACAGTTGGAGGGCACCTCGGTGGTCATCTAGTCCAACCCCCCGTCTCCTGCCCCGGTGCCCGCCCGGGCGCCCAGCTGAACCGCCTGCTCGCTCTTCCGCCCGCAGGGGAGTGCCCGGCCAACATGGTGTATCTGACGGCCGAGGAGTGTCGGCGGAAAGGGGGGGCTTGCCCCCGACTCTGCCTGGACCGGGGCGCCCAGGTGGAGTGCGCCTCCCCCTGCCAGGAGGGCTGCCACTGCCCCGAGGGTCTTTTCCTCCAGGACGGTTCCTGCGTGCAACTCAGCCGGTGCCCGTGCTACTACCAGGGGCAGATTTACTCGCCGGGCACCGCCGTCTCCCGAGACTCGTGCAACAACTGGTAGGAGAGAGACCGGCAACGACAAACCCCGCCCCCCCTTTCCTCTCTTGACTTCCAAGAGGGCGGCTTTTGGGAGGGGGGTGGGTTCCGATCCAGCTGCTCCTGCCATCTTGCTCTCTTTGAAGGCTTCCTGGGTTCCGGGTTCTAATCCTGCGGCTTTTCCCTTCCAGCACCTGCAAGGAGGGGGAGATGGTGTGTGGCGCAGAGCCTTGCCCAGGTAAGTTTTAAATTGTGGGTGTGGGGTGTGTGTGTGTGTGAGAGAGAGAGACAGGCCACCGGGGTCATGACCTTTGCCCCCGGGGAGGGGGGGAGCAGGAGGATCCGAAGCCCCCCCCACTCTTTCATCCTTTAATTAATGGGTTATTGAGGAATTTAAAGATTTTTAGAATTGGGGGGGATGGGGGGGAGAAATGGAAGGTTCCCACCGGACATCACCCCGCGGAAGGATGCGGTTCCCATCATCCCCTGCCCTTCTCGGGGATAATGGGAGCTGCAGCCAGGCAAGATCAATCTTGGCTGTTTTTATGGTGGGGGGGGGACTTCAACTCCCAGAATTCCCCAGCCATGTCCACTCCTTTTAAAGCATGCTGGCTGGGGAATTCTGGGAGTTGAAGTCCTCCCCTATTAAAGAATCCTGGCTGGGGGATTCTGGGAGTTGAAGTCCTCCCCTCTTAAAGAATCCTGGCTGGGGGATTCTGGGAGTTGAAGTCCTCCCCTCTTAAAGCATGTCGGCTGGGGGATTCTGGGAGTTGAAGTCCTCCCCATTTAAATCACCCTGGCTGGGGGATTCTGGGAGTGGAAGTCCCCCCCTCTTAAAACATCCCGGCTGGGGGATTCTGGGAGTTGAAGTCCTCCCCTCTTAAAGCATCTCAGCTGGAGGATTCTGGGAGTTGAAGTCCTCCCCTTTTAAATCACCCTGGCTGGGGGATTCTGGGAGTGGAAGTCCCCCCCTCTTAAAGCATCTCAGCTGGAGGATTCTGGGAGTTGAAGTCCATCCCTCTTAAAGCAGGCCGGCTGGGGGATTCTGGGAGTTGAAGACTTAAAGCATGGCTGGCTGGGGGATTCTGGAAGTGGAAGTCCATTCCTCTTAAAGCATCCCAGCTGGGGGATTCTGGGAGTGGAAGTCCACCCCTCTTGAAGCACCCTGGCTGGGGGATTCTGGGAGTTGAAGTCCACCCCTCTTAAAGCATGCCGGCTGGGGGATGCTGGGAATCCTAGCTTCCTAGTTCAACGAAGTCTTGCTTTGTCCATTGGGAATAGGGAGAACCATGGACCTTGTAGCCTTGCACGCCCTGTACTGCGGGGGTCCCCAACCCCTGCTCTGTGGACCGGTACCGGGGCGCGGCACGCCGGTGACCGGGCCACACAAAACCAAATCCCCTGTCCGGTCGGCGGGAAGAAAGCTCTCTCCACGGAACCGGTCCCCGGTGTGTCCCGAAGGTCGGGGGTGCCCCTGCTCCAACGGGGCTTCTTCGCCTGTTGGATAGACGGGTGGATTCTGGGTCCAGCCGGGTCTCAGAGTCCTTCTCCTCCCGGACAGCCGACTGTAGCTGGAGCCCCTGGTCCGCCTGGAGCGCCTGCAGCCGCACGTGCAACGTGGGGACGAGGCGGCGCTACCGGGCCGACGCCGAGCCGGAAGGGCGGCCCTGCCAGGGCTCCAAGGTGGACATCGAATTCTGCAGCCTGCAGCCCTGCCCAGGTGAGGGAGGGAGGGAGGGAGGGAGGGAGAGAGAGATTGAGAGAGAAAGGTTGAGAAAGAGGGAGAGAGAGTGAAAGAAAATGAGAGGGAGAGGGAGAGGGAGGGAGAGAGGGAGAGAGAGAGTTTGAGAGAGAGAGATTCAGAGAGAAAGTGAGAGGCAGAGAGAGAGAGTGAAAGAAAATGAGAGGGAGAGGGAGGGAGGGAGAGTTTGAGAGACAGATTGAGAGAGGG
>NW_015389767.1:13942-19355 GCF_001527695.2 Protobothrops mucrosquamatus | reverse complement strand
AGCGAGACGGACGGGCTTCACTGGGGGTGGGGGGTTCAAGGAAGTACTGCTTTTGCAGACGCCCTCCCTCTCCCCCACCACCAACGTTGTGACTCCACACACCCACACCCCACACACACAGGGTCCGGCATGGAGTGGGGCCCGTGGTCGGAGTGCTCGGTGCCGTGCGGAGGCGGCTACCGCAACCGGACCAGAGCCGTCACCACCATCCTGGCCAGGATCGACTTTGCCACCTGCAACCTTCAGCCCTGCACAGGTGAGCTTGCGGCCGTCCATCCCTGGATCCGTCCCAAATAGAGCGGGAAGGGACCTCGGAGGTCATCCAGCCCAACCCCCCCCGGCTCGCGCGGGAGATCCTTACAGATTCGTAGAAGGACAGAGTGGGAAGGGACCTCGGAGGTCATCCAGCCCAGCCCCCGGCTCAAGCGGGAGATCCTTACAGAATCGTAGAAGGACAGAGCTGGAAGGGACCTCGGAGGTCACTTAGTCCAGCCCCCGGCTCGCGCGGGAGATCCTTACAGAATCGTAGAAGGACAGAGCTGGGAAGGGACCTCGGAGGTCATCCAGCCCAACCCCCCAGGCTCGCGCGGGAGATCCTTACAGAATCGTAGAAGGGCAGAGTGGGAAGGGACCTCAGAGGTCACCTAGTCCAGCCCCCGGCTCAAGCAGGAGATCCTTACAGAATCGTAGGACAGAGCTGGAAGGGACCTCAGAGGTCACCTAGTCCAGCCCCCGGCTCGCACGGGAGATCCTTACAGAATCGTAGAAGGACAGAGCTGGGAAGGGACCTCGGAGGTCATCCAGCCCAGCCCCCGGCTCAAGCAGGAGATCCTTACAGAATCGTAGAAGGACAGAGCTGGAAGGGACCTCAGAGGTCACTTAGTCCAGCCCCCGGCTCGCGCGGGAGATCCTTACAGAATCGTAGAAGGACAGAGTGGGAAGGGACCTCGGAAGTCATCCAGCCCAACCCCCCCGGCTCGCGCGGTAGATCCTTACAGAATCGTAGAAGGACAGAGCTGGGAAGGGACCTCGGAGGTCATCCAGCCCAGCCCCCGGCTCAAGCAGGAGATCCTTACAGAATCATAGGACAGAGTGGGAAGGGACCTCAGAGGTCATCCAGTCCAGCCCCCGGCTCGAGCAGGAGATCCTTACAGAATCGTAGAAGGACAGCGTTGGAAGGGACCTCGGAGGTCATCTAGCCCAACCCCCTGCTCAGTTAGGAGACACTTACAGAATTACAGAACCACAGAGTTGGAAGGTGCCTTGGAGGTCATCCAGTCCAACCCCCTGCTCGAGCAGCAGATCCTTAGAGAATCATAGAAGGACAGAGCTGGGAAGGGACCCCGGAGGTCATCCAGCCCAACCCCCCCGGCTCGCGCGGGAGATCCTTACAGAATTGTAGGAGGACAGAGCTGGGAAGGGACCCCGGAGGTCATCCAGTCCAACCCCCGGCTCAAGCAGGAGATCCTTACAGAATCATAGAAGAACAGAGCTGAAAGGGACCTCAGAGGTCACCCAGTCCAGCCCCCGGCTCGCACGGGAGATCCTTACAAAATCGTAGAAGGACAGAGCTGGGAAGGGACCCCGGAGGTCATCCAGCCCAACCCCCCCAGCTCGCGCGGGAGATCCTTACAGAATCGTAGAAGGACAGAGCTGGAAGGGACCCCGGAGGTCATCCAGTCCAGCCTCCAGCTCAAGCAGGAGATCCTTACAGAATCGTAGAAGGACAGAGCTGGGAAGGGACCTCGGAGGTCATCCAGCCCAACTCCCGGCTCGCACGGGAGATCCTTGCAGAATCGTAGAAGGACAGAGCTGGGAAGGGACCTCGGAGGTCATCCAGCCCAACCCCCGGCTGGAGCAGGAGACCCTGACAGAATCATAGGACAGAGCTGGAAGGGACCTCGGAGGTCATCCAGCCCAACCCCCGGCTCGTGCAGGAGATCCTTACAGAATCATAAAAGGACAGAGCTGGAAGGGACCTCGGAGGTCACCTAGTCCAGCTCTCTGCTCGGGCGGGAGATCCTTACAGAATTGTAGAAGGACAGAACTGGGAAGGGACCTCGGAGGTCATCCAGCCCAACCCCCCCCGGCTCGCGCGGGAGATCCTTACAGAATCGTAGGAGGACAGAGCTGGGAAGGGACCTCGGAGGTCATCCAGTCCAACCCCCTGCTCGAGCAGCAGATCCTTACAGAATCATAGAAGGACAGAGCGGGAAGGGAACTCGGAGGTCATCCAGTCCAACCCCCTGCTCATCTGGGAGATCCTATGCCATTTCAAAGAAGCGGCTGTCCAGTCTCTTCTTCAAAACCTCCAGTGATGAAGCATCCGCAAAGTCTGGTGGCAAGCTGTTCCACTGGTTCATTGTCCTCACTGTTAGGAAGGCAGGACAAGATACAATACAAAATGCAATGCAATGCAATGCAATACAGTACAACACAACACAGCACAATACAATACAATACAACACAGTACAATACAATACAGTACAAGAATCCAATCCAATACTGTACAAGAATCCAATCCAATCCAATACTGTACAATACAATACAACACAATACAATACAGTACAAGAATCCAATCCAATACAGTACAATACAACACAACACAACACAATACAATACAATGCAATAATGCAATATAATATAACACAATGCAATGCAATGCAGTACAGTACAGTACAGTACAGTACAATACAATCCAATACAATAATACAATACAATCCAATAATACAATACAATACAATACAATAATACAATACAATCCAATATAACATAATACAACAATCCAATACAATACAATACAATACAATAATACAATACAGTACAAGAATACAATACAATACAATACAACATGAAACAACAATCCAATACAATATAACAATGCAATACAATATAATACAACAATGCAATACAGTACAATACAATACAATGCAATACAATAATCCAATCTAATACAATACAATATAATCCAATACTATACAATCCAATACAATAATCCAATACAGAACAATACAATACAATAGAATACAATACAATACAATAATACACTACAATACAATAATACAATACAGTACAGTACAGTACAATACAATACAATACAATACAATAATCCAATCCAATCCAATATAATACAATACAATACAGTAGAAATATTTCCTACCGTAACCACTATAGTCACTGTCTCTGGTCTGTCCAGGATAAACCATCCTAGATGGAGTCTTCCCTCTAAAACGTTTCCTTCAAAGGATAACCGTGGTTTTATCTCTCATCTCTTCCAACCAGGTGAGGTTCCAGGCACCTGCCCGGCGGGGAAAGTGTGGCGAGAGTGCAACGACGGGCCGGCTTCCTGCGCAGAGCTCAGCACCGAAGATGACGTTGGACGCCGGATGGCATGCCAGCCAGGCTGCTACTGCCCCAATGGCACCATCTTGCTGGTAAATACCCCAAGACTTTCCACTCCCCGTCTCAGCCAAACGAGTTGGCCCTGATGAGTTGGCCACGGCGAGTTGGCCGAGATGAGTTGGCCACGGTGAGTTGGCCGAGATAAGTTGGCCGAGATGAGTTGGCCACAACGAGTTGGCCGAGATGAGTTGGCCACAACGAGTTGGCCGAGATGAGTTGGCCACGGCGAGTTGGCCAAGATAAGTTGGCCGAGATGAGTTGGCCACAGCGAGTTGGCCAAGATGAGTTGGCCATGATGAGTTGGCTACGACAAGTTGGCCTTGATGAGTTGGCCAAGATGAGTTGGCCATAGCGAGTTGGCCGAGATGAGTTGGCCACAGCGAGTTGGCTGAGATGAGTTGGCCAAGATGAGTTGGCCATGATGAGTTGACCTAGATGAGTTGGCCATGATGAGTTGGCCAAGATGAGTTGGCCATGATGAGTTGGCCTAGATGAGTTGGCCATAATGAGTTGGCCTAGATGAGTTGGCCATGATGAGTTGGCCAAGATGAGTTGGCCTAGATGAGTTGGCCATAAGTTGGCCATGATGAGTTGGCCAAGATGAGTTGGCCATGATGAGTAGGCCATGATGAATTGGCCTAGATGAGTTGGCCATAATGAGTTGGTCGAGATGAGTTGGCCGAGATGAGTTGGCCATGATGAGTTGGCCTACATGAGTTGGCCACGGCAAGTTGTCCCTTACAACAGTTCATTTAGTGACCGTTCAAAGTTACAACAGCCCTGGAAAACGCGAATGATGAGCCTGTTTCACGGTTACGACCTTTTGCAGTCTGCCCACAATCACGGGATCCAAATTCATACTTCGTATTTATGACGGTCGCTGTGTCTGAGGGACACGGCATCTCCTTTCTGACCCACAAAGTCAAGGATGAAGCCGGAGTCACTTCCCAACCTGCTTACTAACTTAACACCTACAGTGATTCGCTTAGCGTCGGGAATTGTGTGTCTCCGTTGTGTCGAGTATTAGCTGTTCTTCTCCCCTTCCAGGACAATCTCTGCGTTCCGGCCGAGGAGTGTCCGTGCGCCGTAGAGGGCAGGCTCTATGCTCCCGGTGAAGCGGTGACCGAAGGTTGCCAAAACTGGTCAGTCTGCTCCTTCTCCTATTGGTCCAGCCTCCTCTCTCCCATCATCCCTCTGGGCTAAATTCGGATTATTATTTTTTCTTCCCCCTCCCTTTCCGCAGTTCCTGCATTGCTGGCCAGCTGGGGAATTGCAGCCGTGCAGCCTGTGGAGACGGTAAGAGGGGATATAACACGAAGGTTGGGCGGCTACGGACAGATTTACGACTTACGACGATCCGATTAGTGCCCATTCAAAGTTACAAAGGCTCTAAAAAAAATAAATAGTTTTGACCGGAGATAAAAACATACGAAGGACGGTGGGAAGATTTGGGTTTGGCCAGACAAGAGAAAAGGAGGAGTGGGGGGGGGGGGGAACAGGATAGCCATATTCAAATATGAATGGAATGGAATAGAATATTAGAATAGAATAGAATAGAATAGAATAGAATAGAATAGAATAGAATAGAATAGAATAGAATAGAAAATATGGAATAGAATAGAATAGAATAGAATAGAATAGAATAGAATAGAATAGAATAGAAAATATGGAATAGAATAGAATAGAATAGAATAGAATAGAATATTAGAATAGAATAGAATATTAGAATAGAATAGAATAGAATAGAATAGAATAGAATAGAATAGGAAATAAGAAATAAATAAATAAGAATAGAATACAATAGAATAAGAAATTTATTTATTTTATTTATTTATTTTTTGGATTTATATCCCGCCCTTCTCCCGTAGGACTCAGGGCGGCTGACAATCTATTTAAAATACATACAAAACAATACAAATTTAAAATTAATTAAAAGGAATATTTAAATATTTGTCGAATTTTAAAATATAATTAAAACCCCCCTAAAAATTACCCTAGGCCAGTCCTGCAA
>NW_015389767.1:4383-6951 GCF_001527695.2 Protobothrops mucrosquamatus | reverse complement strand
CCTTCCTCCTCCTCCTCCTCCTCCCTTCTAGCCCTGATGACGTTCCCTAGTTGGGTCCTGAAACATCTGCAAGGAACCCCCCCCCCAGCTCAGAGAGCACCCGGGACCCCACCGTCCTCCTCTTCCTCTCTCCCAACCCCCCCTCCCTTCCAGCACTGAGGATGTTTCCTGGTTTGGGTCACGAAACATCGGCAAGAAAACGACCACGCTCATTTCATCCCCAAGTTACAAAGCTTCGCTTATCTATAGCTATGACAGGCCGTTGCTTTTATCTGGCAAGATTCAGTCTGTAGGCACGCAGCAATAAATCAACTCTGCACGCCGTTGTCGGCGTTTTTGGACCTGACACGCACGCCTCTTGCCCACAGGCGCCGCCGAAGACCGGAATCTCTCCTCCTGGTTGGGGCTTCCCGAGTGGGAATACGCCCAGCCGGGGGAGACCATCTACGCACCCTGCCAGAACTGGTGAGTGTACGACGACAGAAATTTGCCGGAGATGCCATTTCTCCGAAAGCAAAAGCGCTGATCCGGCGTCTTCCCTTCCTCAGCACCTGCGTAGATGGGCAGCTGCAGTGCCGGGCAGATTCCTGGTGCCTCCTGGACGGCGCCTGGTCCGGCTGGGGACGATGGTCTCCCTGCAGCCAGAGCTGCGGCACAGGTGTCCAGTACCGATTCCGGGAATGCAGCAACCCGCCCCCACAGAACGGAGGCCGAGGGTGCGCGGGGGGCGGCGAGCAGCAGAGACCCTGTCTGAATCAGGAAGAGTGTCCAGGTGAGTTTGGACCGATCCCGTAGAAGTGAAAACGGACAGTCCTCGACTTAACAATGGTTTGTTTACTTGTAGGATCCAATCTGGGTCGGTCACCAGGACTTCTGAGCTTTCGGACTCACGCCGAGTGTGTTCTGTTCGGTCCGTGGTATTTCCACAGTGCCTGTTGTGTGTGGCTTTTTAGTTGTTGATTGGGGGTGTGTTGAGGGCTGGCTTTTCAGTCCTTGGATATTGTGTCGCTTGTGCTGCCCACAAGCAGAAGTATTTCTAAGTATCTGATAGGCTGGTGGTAAATCAGCACTCCTTGATTCCCAGGTTTCAATCATTTCCCCGGCTGTTTTTGTACCGTCTCGGCCAACAATCTTAATTTCTGCCAAAGTTGAACGCATGTCCTTGTTCACTGCAGTGTGAGGTTTACCAATGGGTTCGGGTCCCCGTTGTAAAAGCCGCTTACAACAGGCACTATAAATACCACACAAAGAACAACACACACACTCTACTAGAGGGACGTTCCGTGAAGATGAACTCCAGTACGAGTCCGGAAGCTCGGAAGATGATACCTCTGGTCCCGGTGACGTTATCCCGTGACAGATATAGTCACCTTCCTTCGTGTTTATTTAGTGACCGTTTGAAGTTACAATGGCACTCAAAAAAGGGACTTAGAACCAGTCCTCGCACTTATGACTATCACAGAATCCTCAAGGACACATTATCAGAACTCAGCCATGTAATTATGACAGGTGCAGCATCCCGGGGTCACGCGATCCCCTTTTTTGTGTGACCTCCTGGCAAGCAAAGTCCACGGGGAGGGGGGGAAGCCAGAGTGACTTAACATCCCCCTGAGTGGCTTAACAACTGCAACGATTCGTTTAACAACCGTGGCACCAAAAACACGTCATCAAAATCAGGCGCCGTTCACCGAACCAGTGTCTTGTTCAGCGAACGGAAATTCTGGTCACGTCAATCGAAGGCAAATCCGTATCGACACGTTTCCCGATCTTGGCGACTTCAAGACGGGTGGGACTTCGACTCCCAGAATTCAATTCCCTGGCCTGCAGAATTCTGGGAGTTGAACTCCACGCAGCTTAAAACGGCCGAGATTGAGGAACGCTCCTACCCTGTAGTAGCTTTTTGCACAGAGAAAGCTAGTATGTTGCAGACCTTTGTTCACTCATTGTGTCTTTTTCTAGGTCTGAGAAAACTCCCCCCTGCCCCACAGTACTCCCCTTGATTTCAGGGGCAGGGCTATGCAAATGTCTTCAGGGGGAGGAGCTTATCACATTCCCAGCCTTGCCTACTAGCGGGCCACAGGGTGTCCAGACACAGCCAGCCTTGCAAAGATGGAGTCAGCTGACTTGTCCCTTCAAAACCCACAGCCCGGGGGGGGCAGCTGGCCTCCAGGACCCTACCCCAAACACCGACTGGGGAAAGGTGCTCAAATACAACCGTTGCTATCTACCAGGTGGTCCTCCAACCCTGTCCTCCTTTTTTCCTCGCCCTCTCCAGAGGCGGAAACCTGGGACCCCTGGACCGCCTGGTCCCCCTGCAGTGTCTCTTGCGGAGGGGGAGAGCAGCTGCGCAGCCGACGTTGTCGCGAGCCGGATTGCCGGGGTCTGTCCTCGCAAAGCAAGACCTGCAATACGCACGTCTGTCTCGGTGAGTCCCCGCTGGGGGGCAACGCCCAACCGAGTTCCTTGTGGCCTGGCCTCCTTCGCACACACCCTCGTGACCCCCCATAACTCAGAACCCTAGCAAACCCTGCCCACAAGCACAAGTATTTTTATGTACTGGATAGGCTG
>NW_015389767.1:0-1440 GCF_001527695.2 Protobothrops mucrosquamatus | reverse complement strand
CTCCTCCTCCCTGCAGACCCCCTTCCCTTCCAGCACTGGCGATGTACCTACTTGGGCCGTGAAACGACTGCGAGAAAACCACCCAGCTCAGAGAGCAGCGAGGACCCCCCCCCCAGTATCGTGCTGCGGTGTCCAAAGCAAAGGTTCCCCTCTGGAGACCTTCCCGCAGTGGGGTGTGCACGTAGACTAGTCCTGCAGGACCCATTTCTCCCTCGGTGAGCACTGGAAGTGTGCACGACTGGAAGCCTCCGTAGGCAAGTCAGTCTAGTGCCGAGCCCGCTTTTAAGCCACGATGGAGCCCAGCTTCCTTGACTCCCCCCCAAGTCTTTTCCCCAGGGACCTCCACGCCCCCCTCCTCTGCTTCTCTCTTCCTGCCCCAGGAGTGCCCCTGTGTCCTGAGCGAGGAGGTTCTGCAGGGGTTCCGGAAACACTCGGACGAGACCCCCGATTCGCCTCTGGTCATCCTGACTGCTCAAGGCCGACGAGTCTCCCCAGGAGAAGAAGTGGCGCCCAATAACACCATCTCTGCCGCCTGCAGCAACTGGTGAGTTTGCCCCCCCTTAAAAATGGGGTTCACTTCCTGTCCTCGGGGGGGAGAAGATTCCCTGAAGCCGGGGCCTCCTTTTTTGGGGGGGGAGAGAATATAAGTCATCCTCGACTTAATGATCACAGCGAAGCCCACCATTTCTATCGCTAAACGAGACAATTGTCGATGCGGGGTTTCGTCCCTGTTTTACGACCTTTCCCCTCGCGGTTCTCAAGCGCGTCCCCTGCAGTCGATGAAGTTACTAACCTGGTTAAGTGAACCTGGCTTCCCCGTAGATGTCCCTTGTTGGAAGGTCGCAAAAGGGGAATCACGTGACCCCCCCCGGGGACGCCGCGACCGTCAGTTGCGAAGCGTCCAAATTTTGGGGGGGAATGCTGCAACGGTTGTACGTGTGAAAGACGTTCCTGAGTCCCTCCTTTTTCTGGGGAGTTGTCACTTGGAACGGTCACTACACAAACCACCGTAAGTCAAGGACTTCCTGTATGAACCAGTTGCCGATTGTTCGAATTTCGATCCCGTGACCACGGGGACGCCGCGACAGTCATAAGTGCGAAAGAAATGCTCATACGTCACTTTTTCAATGCCGGCGTACCCTTGAACAGTCACTAAACAAGCTGTCGTAAGTCAAGGATTCTCTGCAGCCATTCTGGGGCGTGTGTGTGTGCTTTGATCCACTCACCCCTAAATTGCACCCGAAAAGGACTGAAACTCAGCCCCTCCCCATGGTTGTCAATCAAAGGCTATCCACCTTTCACGTTCCCTGGTCGTCCTCAACTTACAGCCATTCGTTTAGTGACCGTTCGAAGTTACCCCAGCTGTGAAACACGATGGCCGTTTTTCACGTTTACGATTGTTGCGGCATCCGCGCAGTCACGGGATCAAAATTGTCTCTC
>NW_015389766.1:69056-87935 GCF_001527695.2 Protobothrops mucrosquamatus | reverse complement strand
GCCCAGTGGTATTGAAAGACAAATGTGGATCAGTTTACTTCGAAACCTGGGATAAATTCTATCGCTGGAGGGATTCGAGGAGGACGGTTGGGATTAAAGGCTAGCGTTAAGATAGAAATATATGTTATTTTAGAATAAGTACTGTATATAAAACTTAGATGTATAATTAGAGATGAAGAATCGATTGTAAAATGTGGAATAATTTGATAAGAATGTATATACTGGAATGTCACGTTATATCCAATGTTTTTTTTAATTGTATTATAAATAAAATTTTGAAAAAAAAAAGACTGCTTTGAGTGCACAGATTGGGGCATGTTTAAGGAAGCAGCTTGTCATGTGTCTGATTAACGAAACACTTAAAAGGACTTTCAGGCATATCTTTTCCTAAAAGCATTTATTAAGGTTACAGAGACGTCAGTACAGCATGGTGGAAAAATGCTTAGATCTGATCCTTTTCCATTACACATACATATTAAGCATTTTTCCCTCCCTTATTTTGGGGTCATGGTTCACATCTTCCAATTAACTTGGACGACATGATTTACTTCCGGTTTCTTTTTCCAGGCTTTCACTGTTGCCTGATTTAACTATATAAATACCAGACAGTTCTGCATATTGTCAAAGCAAGAATATACAGTATTTGCAGCGTTGACACAGCTACTGATAACCAACATACAAATGTTGAGGAGTATGCCACCACGGTGTCTGCATATATCCAAAAGTGCATAGAGGATGTCTGTGTCCTGAAAAGCATTGTTGTGAGGGCGAATGAAAAAGCATGGCTGACTTATGAGGTCCGCAAGATGCTGAAAGCACAGAATATGGCTTTCAAATCTGGTGACCTGCTGGCACTTAGAACAGCCAGAGCAAATCTGAAAAGTGCCATAAAAGGTGCAAAGCAAGCTCATTGCCAGAAAATTCAGAACTTTTTTCAGGACCCAACAAACACCAGGTGAATGTGGCAAGGGATCCAGGCCATCGCGGATTACAAGGTGACTCCATCGAGATGCAAGGATGACACTGACGTCCTCAACAAACTGAATACATTTTTTGGTAGATTTGAGGCATCAAATAGCACTCCTGCTGGGAAAGCTGTGCCCCGTTCTGATGAGCAAGTGATAAGCTTTGAGGTCACCTCTGTCCAGAAAACACTCCAGACAATAGTAAGGTTCTACATTTAGGCAAGAAAAACCAAATGTACAGGTATAGTATAGGGGGTACCTTGCTCAGTAGTAGTAACTGTGAGAGGGACCTCGGAGTCCTAGTGGACAATCACTTAAATAGGAGCCAGCCGTGTGCTGCAGCTGCAAAAAAAGCCAACACAGTGCTAGGCTGCATTAACAGAGGGATGGAATCAAGATCACGTGAAGTATTATGGTGTAGGGTTCCTGCCTGAGCAGGGGGTTGGACTCGATGACCTCCAAGATCCCTTCCAACTTTATTATTATTATTAACAGCCCCAGATCTGTTCTTTGGCGTTTTTCATAATCATTCTGGTTCGTCTTTCCTTCCTAGGATATGAGGCCTATAAGGCAGTGGTTCTCAACCTGTGGGTCGGGACCCCATTTGGGGTCGATCGACCATTTCATGGGGGTCGCCAAGCAAGGCTGTCCGCCATTTTTTTTGTCCGCCATTTTTTTTGTCCGCCATTTTTTTTGTCCGCCATTTTTTTTCCTTTTTCCGGCGGGTGCCTTACCTCCCTTAGACTGGGCCAGCTGGTGGTCGGCCTGCTCCGTCTCTGCCGCTTGCCAGCTACGCCTCGGCCGGCGCAGGGGGTGGAACCACGCATGCGCGGCACTCCCGGGCAGGGAAAGTCCTCGACTTATGACCTGTTGAGTAGTCCTCGACTTACGACCGATTTAGTCCTCGATTTACAACCGGTTTAGTCCTCGACTTACGACCAGTTGGGGTCGCGGCATTAAAAAGGTTGAGAACCACTGCTATAAGGGATGTAATGAAAATTGCACTGTGCAAGAAGTCGAAGAGGAATATCTGTGTTGCAACCTAGACCTGTGCAACTTTTAGCTCCAAAAGTGGCTAATTTCTTTTGAGTTTTGATCTCATCCATCATGGCCCTTCCTTGAAGATTTACGCTTCTGGCTTTTACCACAGGACGGTCCATAATCCCCCCCTCCCCTGCTTTCTTTGACCCCTCATCCTCCTTCCCTTTTCTCTTGTTCCGCAAGCCTCGTTCTGCTAGTTCTGTAGTTTGAGAATCCAATAAACCTCAGCATTCAGTTCAAGTGTTTTGATTTTTCGAGTTTCCCGCTCAAAACTGAACATCCCTCTCACAACACCCACCATCATTAGTGAGTCTCCCTCCATGATCCGTCAGGCAGTGATGCTGGGATGAACGGAATTAGGTCCAATCCCTGTTGAATCATGGCTTGGCTTGGCTCACTGGGTAAATAACCCTACATTCAGACAAGGTAAAGAAAGTGGAGAAACCCACAATTGTGTCTTTCCTCAGGGAAACTTCAGACTCCAGTGTCTGTGGAGATTCTCAGCCATCCAGATCATGGTTGTCCCAAAGGTGCCTTTTTTCAGGAGGCAACCGGAATTTCTTGTTTTTCTTTGAAGACGTTTCACTTCCTTTCCAAGGAGCTTCATCAACTCTGACGGGATGGTGGGGAAGGGAAAGATTTATACTCCTTGCAGACAGCCGGTCATTTGCCTCCTTTTGGAGAGTTGTTGAGGCCACTTGGAGGTTTTATCTGTGTCCTCAGGGTCACCTGAGTGGTGCAAATGGGTGTGGAGCCTTCCTGGCTGCAGGATGTTTTCTGCCCTGGGTCCCTTCCCTGTCCCTTCCGCTGTCTGCAAGGAATATAAATCCTTCCCTACCATCCAGTCAGAGCTGAAGAAGATTCTGGGATGAGAAGCGAAACGTCTTCAAACAAAAAAACAGGAAAATCCTGTTGCCTCATGAAAAAGCACCTTTGGGATAACTCAGACTCCAATGGTGCTCCTTCCTTCCTTCCTTCCTTCCTTCCTTCCTTCCTTCCTTCCTTCCTTCCTTCCTTCCTTCCTTCCTTCCTTCCTTCCTTCCTTCCTTCTGTCCCTCCCTCCCTCCCTCCCTACTCTCTGGGTCAAGCTGAAAGGAAGAGGCCTTGAAATAGAGGAAGGGGATTTGGGCTGAAGGATGTCAGGCCCCTTCTCCATCACCCCCACCTGAGAGAAGACGGATCTCGATTCAACAGCTGGCTCCAAAGACTGTTCTAAAGTTCCCTCAGTCCTGGAGTCAGAGTGTTGGAGGGGACACCAGAGCTCACCTAGCTGGGCGTTAAGCCTGGGTGGGAATTCTTCTAAAAAAAAATATCATTTAATTGGATTTAGGAGCAGCCTGACTCTGTTCAACTCTGGGCACCATGTAGCACAGAAGGGAAAAAAACAATTACACATTACAAAAACATAGCATGAAAGAATAAGGGATGCCGAATCTTGTTCACGACATAACAATGTTGTGGTTGCATCAGGGGCTCCAGCCAACCTTGCCAATGCCTGGGATAAGGGTAGACTTGAAGGACCTCCAAATCACCATGAGATGGGGGCCACCAGGATCTCAGTAGTGTCAAGGCATGGCCTCCAAGTTACAGTAGTAGCCAAAATTGTGCAAACCTTTTGGGAAAAGTGTACAGTAGAAATACCACCTTTGGTTAAGTTTCCACCCATTTTCCTTCTAATTTCTTTATAACTGTAGCCTTGTTCACTTAATAATACTATTTTACATCGCTTTCTGGGTGACCAGTCAATTCTTTGCACCATTACTTTAATTTTATTACGTTTTACAAGCTTTGTTGCATTACATTCTTGATTAAATTATCTTTTCATTGATTTATAATTTTATGGTACTACTCCCCCCAAAAGTGGTATTATTAGCCACGAAACCTCAAAAATACACTTTTCTCAAACGCTTTCCACAATTTTGGCCACTACTGTATTTCTTCTATTTTTTATCATCTTATTTTTTAAAATAATCATTTAATTTGATTGAGGAGCAGCCTGGCTCTGTTCAAATGTGGGCACCACTTGGCATAGAACAGTGGTGGTGAACCTATGGCACGGGTGCCAGAGGCGGCACTCAGAGCCCTCTCTGTGGGCACATGCGCCATCGCCCCAGTCCTAGGCATTCAGCTGGGTTTTATAAAACCTTTTCGCTTTAGGCCTCCGCTGCCATGTGCTAAAAAAAAAAGTTCAATCAATCAATCAATTTCAACTTCTCTCGGAAAAAAAAAAGATCTTGCAAAGTTGGAATTGATTGATTGAACTTTTTAGTCCCACCCAGTCTGCTGTTGTCACCGCAGCCACACCCGCCCAATGGGCTACACCCTCCCAATGGGCCACACCCACCCAATGGGCCACACTTACCCAGCACCCGACGATGCATAAGTGGGTTTTAGGTTGCAGTTTGGGCACTCGGTCTCTAAAAGGTTCGCCATCACTGGCATAGAAGGAAAACATATTAAAATACACATTAAAAATATAGTATGGAACAATAAGGTTGGCAAATCTTGTTCGCAATATACAGTAGTGGCCAAAATTGGAATCCTTTTGGGAAAAGTGTACAGTAGAAATGCTACCTTTGGTTAAGTTTCCACCCACTTTTCTTCTAATTTCTTTATAACTGTAGCCTTGTTCACTTAATAATACTATTTTACATCGCTTTCTGGGCGACCAGTCAAGTCTTTGCATCATGACTTTAATTTTATTAGGTTTTAGAAGCTCACTAAATGAAAGAATACACAAAAAACCCCAACCAACTTGACAGCGATCACACAACACACTGACAAATGTCCTCCGCTCAGCTTCAATACATGACATCCATAACTGAATCCTACTGTGATCTGATTGGCTCATTGCCAAAACCAGATGACACCTGATTGGCTCTCTAAACACTCATGCTCATTGGCTACAATCAGATGAAGGAAAGCCACCTGAGATCAACCTAAGCAAGTTGTGCTTCCTTTTTCTGGTTATTTGGCTATAACTTTTCATAACTGAACAAACTATGTTGCATTACATTCTTGATTAAATTATCTTTCCATTGATTTATAATTTTATGGTACTACTCCCCCAAAAAGTGGTATTATTAGCCATCAAACTTCAAAAATACACTTTTCTCAAAATGTTTCCACACTTTTGGCCACTACTGTATTTCCTCTATTTTTTTGATCATCTTATTTTTTTTAAATAATCATTTAATTTGATTGAGGAGCAGCCTGGCTCTGTTCAAACCTGGGCACCACATGGGATAGAAGGAAAACACATTAAAATACACATTAAAAATATAGTATGGAACAATAAGGTGGGCAAATCTTGTTCGCAACATAACAGTGTCATAGTTGCATAAAGTGCATAAGGTTGGGGTATAAATTAGTCCCACTATTTTTTGATGAATTTGGTGAAGCAACTGGCAGTATTATCTGCCGGCCTCAGGTTGGGTGGGAGAAAGAAAAGGCAACGATGCCAGGAATACAATAAAGCCCCCTCCCCTATAAGGATATTAAACTGTACATGCACACCCCAGTATCCTGGATGTGCTGGAGGTGAGACACCTGTCAGAACTGGAGAAGCTTCTTGGATGAGAAGCGAAACGTCTTCAAGGAAAAACGAAGGAAGTCCAGTTGCCTCTTGAAAAAGCACCTTGGGGACCACCATGTCTGAGAATCTCCATAAACATGTAGACCAGTGAGGGATGGTGCCTATGGAAGGGGAGCTGGTGTGATCAACTACAATGACGTAGTCCGTCTTTCGCAGGAAGGAGAGAGGACATTCCAGAAAATGTTTGCCCCCCCCCTCTCTCTCTCTCTCTCTGTGTGTGTGTGTCTGTGTATCTCTGTTTGTAGAGCAAAGAGGCAGTCCAGCCCTGAACTATATATGAGACAGAGGAAGAGAATTAGGAGAACCAATCCCTGGAATCTCCCAGGGTGTATCCCTTAGGATGAGAGAAAGAAGGGTTCAGTCGGGAAAGATCTTCTGCATTGTGTGTAAGCAAATAGAGAACTAAATTCTGTCTGAATTGCTTTGGGTTGTCCTTAATCTTAGCCTGACAACCGAAAACTCCTCCAGTCATCTTTCAAAATACGTCTCTGAGTGGCGAAACCACTATAAAGCATCGATATTAAAAACAGGGATGGAGCCAACGTTACTTCAGAGGGGTTGATGTTCTATAAGGTGGGCACCATGGCAGAAAAATCCGGTCTCCTGGGTCCCACCAGATGTAGCTCCTTAGCAGACAGGACCCACAACATGCCTCTTCTGCTGGATCTGATGGGAGGGGCAGGTTTAATTGGGAAGAGACAGTCCCACAAATAACACAATCCCATGCTAGGAAATGCTTTCAAGGTCACAACCAGTCCCTTGGACTCAGAAGCAAACTGGTAATCAAAGCAGCTTGTGGATCAGAGGGGTAGAGTGTGCCGTTTTAGGGGCACACTTGATCGCTTGCGCCCCCACATTCCACATTAGCTGATTCTTCTGCATCCTCTTCAAAGGAATGAGGAGGGTCTGAGATTCTCTCTGATCCAGGCACCTCACTGCTCTCCACCTCCCACATCACCCCCGTATTCAGAAAACCCCACTTGATGATGCTGAGCGGATCCTCAACATCCTGGAAACCCAGGGCTGATGTGAATGTCTGAAATAGTTTATGACAACCCAGAATTAAGGAGGATCCCAACTCTCTTTCATCTGTAGAGTTCTTCTTCCGAATACTCTCATCCTGACCTGGTGATATTCAAGTGAGGAGCACAATTTTCATTTTGCCATCTTCTCTGCAGCCTGCAAAGTGTAGCCCAGAATGGGAGCAAGCACTCATTATGCTATTGAGGTGCCGTCCTTGCAGGACTAGATTTCTAGGATTAAGGGAAAAGAACAGTGGTGAGACTTCCAGTCCTCTGCGCAGCGCAGCAGTTGAGGGGTTCCGGGACTCCGTGCCCTCCAGCTGAGTTTCTTTCTGTTAGGGGACCTTAAATGGGCCAGAAGCCACCCCAGAGAGGAGGCAATGAAGGAAGGAAGTCCCGGGGACCTCGGAGAGATGGCGGTCGACCCGATCGGTCCAGGAGACCAACAGGAGAAAGACTAGCTTAACTTCAGAGTCTAGCCCAAGCTGTAAGCTACCCCACCCTTTTGCTAGCAGAAGTGGCGAATTGAACCTTTTATGGAGAACTAAAATCTGAAAAATGAACCAATGCTGACACCTACTGGTGGATGAGGATTATGACAGCTATGGCTTTCATATAGGACAGTGATGGCGAACCTTTTAGAGACTGAGTGCCCAAACTGCAACCCAAAACCCACTTAGGTATCGTCGGGTGCTGGGTGGGCGTGACCCATTATGTGGGTGTGGCCCATTGTGTGGGTGTGGCTGAGGTGGTAATGACAGACAGGGTGGGATTAAAAAGTTCGATCAATCAATTCCAACTTTGCGAGATCTTTTTTTTTCTGCGAGAAGTTGAAATTGATTGATTGAACTTTTTTTTTTTGCACATAGTAGTGGAGGCTTAAAGTGAAAAGGTTTTACAAAACCCAGCTGAAGGCCTAGGATTGGGGTGATGGTGTGCGTGCCCAAAGAGAGGGCTCTGCGTGCCACCTGTGGCATGCGTGCCATAGGTTCGCCACCACGGATATAGGACCTGGTAAAATCTGAAAAAAAACCTTAATCTTTACTTGTGACCTTCAAAGCTTTAACAATAGAGAACAGCTGTGACAAAAAAGAAAATAATCTGGGCTGTAGATAAAGTGAGACTTACAAACTTTAGGGAACAACAAAAAAAGAATCTTTTTGAACTCTCTGGATTATAAGTATTTATTTAACTCTGACTTCAAAGCTATTTTCAGAGGGGAAAAAAACCTGGATTCTTGGTCATTATGGAAAGTCAAAGATTTATAGAAAGACCTGATCAAGAAAAAATAAATACTTTTCAAAAGGAGATATATGATATGTTGGAACTAATTCAAATAACAATGATTTCAAACCACAAATAAATCCAAAATAACTTTGAAAATATAAACCAACTCATAGCAATAATAATAATAATAATAATAATAATAATAATAATAATAATAATAATAATAATAATAATAATAATAATAAAGTTGGAAGGGACCTTGGAGGTCATCCAGTCCAACCCCCTGCTCAGGCAGGAAATCCTATACCATTTCGGACAAAAGGCTGTCCAGTCTCTTCTTAAAAACTTCCAGTGTTGGAGCATTCACCGCTTCTGGAGGCAGGTTGTTTTACTGGTTAATTGTTCTCACTGTCACGAAATTCCTCCTTAGTTCCAGGTTGCTTCTCTCCATTAGTTTCCATCCATTGCTTCTTGTCATTCCTTCAGGCACTTTGGAGAATAGCTTGACTGCCTCTTCTTTGGGGCAGCCCCTGAGATACTGGAACACTGCTATCATGTCCCACCCCTCGTCCTTCTCTTCGTTAAACTAGACATACCCAATTCCAGCAACCGTTCCTTATATGTTTTAGCCTCCACTCCTCTCGTCATCTTTGATGCTCTTCTCTGTACTCTTTCTAGAGTCTCAACATCCAATTCAATCTTATACCAATTCAATTTTATACCAAAAAAAAAAAAAAAAATCCCAGGAAAATACAACAGAGAAGGAACAGATAAAACAAATAACTGAACATAAGTTTGAGGATAGAGACTTAAAGATGGAATTCTACAAAACAAAGAAGTATGATTTAATAAAGACAACCTACATTTCAACACTACAAAATAAACCTGAGGATAAGAAAAAAAAGCAAGGTTCTACATTTAGGCAAGAAAAACCAAATGCACAGATATAGTATAGGGGGTACCTTGCTCAATAGTAGTAATTGTGAGAGGGATCTCGGAGTCCTGGTGGACAATCATTTAAATATGAGCCAGCAGTGTGCTGCAGCTGCCAAAAAAACCCAACACAGTGCTAAGCTGCATGAACAGAGGGATAGAATCAAAATCAGGTGAAGTGTTAATACCACTTTACAATGCCTTAGTAAGGCCACACTTGGAATACTGCATCCAGTTTTGGTCACCACGATGTAAAAAAGATGTTGAGACTCTAGAAAGAGTACAGAGAAGAGCAACAAATATGATTAGGGGACTGGAGGCTAAAGCATATAAGGAATGGCTTCTGGAATTGGGTATGCCTAGTTTAATGAAGAGAAGGACGAGGGGGGACATGATAGTAGTGTTCCAATATCTCAGGGGCTGCCCCAAAGAAGAGGGAGTCAAGCTATTCTCCAAGGCACCTGAAGGCAGGACAAGAAGCAACGGGTGGAAACTAAGCAAGGCGAGAAGCAACCTAGAACTAAGGAGAAACTTCCTGACAGTTAGAACAATTAACCAGGGGAACAACCTGCCTCCAGAAGCGGTGAATGCTCCAACACTGGAAGTTTTTAAGAAGAGACTGGACAGCCATTTGTCTGAAATGGCATAGGGTTTCCTGCCTGAGCAGGGGTTGGACTAGATGACCTCCAAGGTCCCTTCCAACTTTACTACTACTACTACTACTACTACTACTACTACTACTACTACTACTACTATTATTACTATTATTACTATTATTATTATTATTATTATTATTATTATTATTATTATTATTATTATTATTATTATTATTATTATTATTATTGGATAAAACGGACTGCAGAGATGCCAGGGAAAACACTAGAACTGGAGAGACAAAAAATGACAAGAAAAGCAGAGAGAAAAAGAAGGAAAAAGATTCCCAATAAAAATGAGTGGGCAAATGCCACTAATAAAGATAGTTGATTTGTACTTGTACTTGATTTACTTTTTACATCCCCAGTAACATCTATAAAATATGGAAAGATTTTTTGGCTCAGCAGAACATATGGATTAAGAAAGACACCGGGCAAAAGAAAAAGACTAAAGTGAAAATTAAGAAAATAGATGATGGGGCCTATGAGAGAGACTATTTAAAAGAGAAACACCTATTTGAGAATGGATAAAGAAACAGAAAAAATTTGGATGTGAATTTGATCTTAAGAGGGAGGACTTCCTCAAATAACATAATGCTTTCTTTTTCTTTCTTCTTTTTCTTTTAATTTTGGATATAAAAGATCTGGAATGGTCTATATAAAGGAAATGTTTTAGATATCTAAAGGTGATTGACTCTAAGAAAAGTATAAATTGATTAAAAAATGTTTCGACTAAGAGCTAAAAAACTAGAAGATTAGGTTTATTAAATGGAATATTTTAAGATTAAATACATTTTCAATTATGGTAAAAAAGGAACAAAATTTTTTTTTTGGGGGAAATAAATATGTGTTAGCTTATAGGAAATAGGGATTTTAAGTAGTATACTATCTTTTTATTTTATTCTTTTTTCTTATTCTCATTCTTCTTCTTTCTCTTTTTAGTCTTATTTATTCCCTAAGAAAGGTAAAAGTATTGGGCTGGTTTACATGAGAAAAAAAATAGATTTAAATATTTAAATGTAATTTACTCTGAGAAAATCTGAACCAGTAAAAATGTTTAGAACATTGTGGGAAAAACAAATGTAAATAAGAACTGTAAACAGGATATATGATGAGACAACCAGAATGACTAGATAGAAAAAAAATAGTATATGGATGTGATTATTTTTTGTAGAAATACTAAAAAACTGTTATATTTAATTATCATTTATTAAAACAATAAGAATGGTATTAACTTAAGGCTGGTAAAAGAGAACACTATGGGGAAAAGATGAAATCGTATAAAATTATCAGGTGGATTATGGACTATAGAATTTAATTGTTAGTGAATGTTTGTTAAATGTAAACCCAGACAACGCACTCTCTACCGAATATTTAGATGATCATGTTAAAAAAATAATAAAACATACTTAAGAAAAAGAACATGGAGACTTGGGGGGAGAAGGTTAGGGCAAGGGGATGGTCTCTTTTGCCCCACCACCAAAGGAGAAACTGGATCAGAGCAGATGAAGAACCATCTGGTCCCCGTCTTCAAGTCAAACACTACCGTTCTGTGTGCAAAATTTGGGCACCTGGACAAGTAGAAAAACACTACCATTCCGTGTGCAAAATTTGGGCACCTGGACAATCGGAAAAACACTACCGTTCCGTGTGCAAAATTTGGGCACCTGGACAAGTGGAAAAACACTACCGTTCTGTGCGTAAAATTTGGGCACCTGGACAAGTAGAAAAACACTACCGTTCCGTGTGCAAAATTTGGGCACCTGGACAATCGGAAAAACACTACCGTTCCGTGCGTAAAATTTGGGCACCTGGACAATTGGAAAAACACTACCGTTCCGTGCGCAAAATTTGGGCACCTGGACAATTGGAAAAACACTACCATTCCGTGTGCAAAATGTGGGCACCTGGACAGTTGGCATATCTTCTTGAATTTATAGAAGGTTATATAATATGTGCAAAGTACAAAATTAAACAAAAGATCTTTCTGGAAAGTTCTGTGCCTTCTTATTTCTTGTTTGTACTTCAGCTAACCCAATGGACAAATGTTTCAAGTCTTCTAACCCCTCAAGTTGTGACTGTGTCTTTTGTCTACTTTCGACAAACAGGGCCTCTTTTGAGCAGATCTGAGCATGAGAGGTTCCCCCTCAAAGCTGTCCGTGGATTTGACACTTTCAGATTTTTCTTTGTTATTAGTTTATCACATAAAATACAAAAATACACAAAGAAATGGTAGGAAAAGTAGGAGAGGGAAAAGGGAAGGGAAGAGTGTAGAAAAGGAGAGAAAAAGAAAGAAAAGTGTTGACTTCGGACTCCCTTTGATGCAGTAGAATAAGATAGTAACATCAAACCTCAACTTTTTACTTTTACATAAGTGTATAAACTAGCCATTTCTATATCAACAAATCTATGTAATCGGTAAAACCCAAAATCAATTTTTTATTTTTTTCCACTCCAAGCACAAAGTCCAGAAGTGGTTTCCAAGTAGAAAAAATGTACTTATGTTTTGTTTTTTTAATCAAAACAGTCAATTTAGCCATCTCTGCTAACTCCATGAACTTTTGCACCCATTTGTCTATTGTGAGGATGGAAGCGTCCTTCCATTTTTGTGCAGGAAGTAATCTTGTTGCTGTCAACATATATAACATTAAAGTTCTAAAAAAAAATTCCAGGTCTTTTCCCATTAAACCTAAAAGAAAAGTTTCTGGTTTTATCCATGTTCACTTTAAGAATCTTCTGTATTAAAATATAAATCATACTCCAATATTTCTTTGCTTTATCACACATCCACCACAAATTATATAAGGTCCCTTCTTCACATTTGCATTTCCAACATTCATTTGAAGTACTTTATATATTCTTTTTTTGGGGGGGAACAAATTTTATTATAATTCTTTATTATAATTCTTAAAACAAAGTACTCAGGACACACTGTGGTGCTGGGGTAATCAAACATCCTAGAACAAAACATATATACATAGTTCAATCAATACATCAAGTATTCCCTCTCTTTTTCCCTCAAATAGCATAGTATATTTAAAATATCCAATTCTAGCTTAAATTTATTCAACCTGGACCTGTTTTAAAGCTTTATAAATTTACAATACCGTAATCAAATTAACTTTAGATAAAACATTATCAGTTCAGGCATCCCTTCCAAATATGTTCTAGTTCCTTAATTTTATCATAAATCTTATTTATTTCTTCTTCCACTAATCTCCCCTATTTAAAATAAAATATTACTCTATCCTATACCTATCTAATCGATCAATTAATCAATCTCTTTAAGCTGATCTTAAATCATTTCAATCAATTACACAGTACTTTATATATTCTTGATAATTTATCTGGTGTTAAATACCAACGGTACATCATCTTGTAAATGTTTTTAAAATTGTAATTTAGTGTAAATTTTAAACTTTTTGTCAACATAGTCTCCCATTGTTCAAGTTTTGGTACATTATATCCAAAGATCATTGCCCACTGTATCGTACAATGTTTTACATATTCACTTTCCAAAATTCAAATTCAATAACAGTTTATCAAACCTTAGCAATAGTAGGATTTCCAATTCATTTTTAATAAAGTCAAAGCCATAACTCTTTTTGTCTAATTGAAATCTTTCTTTCAATTGCAAATACGGAAACCAATGGCAGACCTGTCCTTCTGATTCTAGCTTTTCCTTAGGTTTGAGAATAGGATCACCACGATGAAATGGTATTATTTTACCATAGAGTCACTGGTCCGGCTTCGCCACCATTTCTTTCCTAAAAAAAAGCTTCCCATAGAATCAAAATCATTTATAAAGCATCTTTGTTGTGATGTACGGATGTTTCAGTTCCACACAGTTCATTCCGCCATGCGGTCTTTCGAAGATGAAAATGGAAAGTGACTGAAAAACAGTTTATGGATCCAGAATGAGTGATCTCCTGCCTGAAGGATAGAGTGTGCGTGATGGGTTTAACATGAACACAAATAAAATTAAAAATACTTAGCAAATTAACATGAAAAGATACTACCTGGAATATGAGCATAGTTGTGTTCAAATTGTGAACTGTTATTAACAAGGAACTAAATGAGTGAATGCCACGTCTCTGTTCACAGCTTGTGCCTCTAGGCATGCTAATAAGGACAGTACAATAATTTACACAACAGGCACTGCTTGCCTTGCCGAAGCAAAGACCAGCACACATTTCTCTTAAGCCCCCGTTGTATTTGGAGGTACACCAAGACTTTTAGCAAGGGTTATTAGCTGAATCAGTGATTAGTACAGGAAAACAGCAGGGGGAGAAATAGTGAGGTGGGGGACACAATGGAATTTTAGTTGCTGATCCACAAAGATACAACACTGTGCATCTCATCCTCATTTTGGGCACAATGATAACTCAAAAATTGTTATCTAAGATGTGCAAAGTTTGTCTTCAATGAGTAGCCAAAGTTCTTCTTTTTTTAAAAGTATGTTTTATTATTTTTTTAACATAATCACCTTAATATTCAGTAGACAGTGCATTGTCTGGGTTTACATTTAACAAACATTCACTAACAAAAGGGAAAAAACCAGACCAACCTATCAAAAATAGTGTCATAAAAAATAGAATAGAAACACAAGTTAAGATAGGCAAGAAAATGGTAAGTGAGCATCTGTCCAGCCTAGACGAGTTCAAATCGCCAGGACCAGATGGATTACACCCCAAGGTTCTCAAGGAGCTGGCAGATGTGATCTCTGAACCACTGAACTATATTTTTCAAAGATCCTGGAGCACAGAGGAACTACCAGAGGACTGGAAAAGAGCTGATGTATTTCCCATCCTCAAAAAAGGAAAAAAAATGGACCCAGGAAATTACAGACCTAACAGCCTGACCTCAATACCTGAGAAGATCCTGGAAAAGATAATCAAACAATGAATCAGCGAACACCTAGAGGCAAATAAAGTCATTACTAAAAGCCAACATGGGTTTGTCAAAAATAGATCATGCCAGACAAATCTTATTGCATTCTTTGACCAAGTGACAAAATTAGTGGATCAGAGGAATACTGTGGACATAATTTACTTGGACTTCAGTAAGGCATTTGATAAAGTACATCACAACCTACTACTTGACAAGATAGAAAAATGTGGGGTAGACAGCATCACCACCAGATGGATCCGTAGCTGGCTGATCGGCCGTACTCAGCGAGTGGTCCTCAATGGAACCGCATTTACATGGAGGGAAGTGTGTAGTGGGGTGCCCCAGGGCTCTGTTCTGGGCCCAGTGCTCTTCAACATCTTCATCAACGATTTGGACAAGGGGATAGATGGGGAACTCATCAAATTTGTGGATGACACCAAGCTGGCGGGAATAGCCAACACTCCAGAAGACAGGCTTAAGATACAGAAGGATCTGGACAGACTTGAACACTGGGCACTATCTAACAAAATGAAATTCAATGGTGAAAAAAGCAAGGTTCTACATTTAGGCAAAAAAACCCAAATGCACAAGTACAGCATAGGTGGTACCTTGCTCAATAGTAGTAACTGTGAGAGGGACCTTGGAGTCCTAGTGGACAACCACCTAAATATGAGCCAGCAGTGTGCTGCAGCTGCCAAAAAGGCCAACACAGTGCTAGGCTGCATTAACAGAGGGATAGAATCAAGATCACGTGAAGTGTTAATACCACTTTACAATGCCTTGGTAAGGCCACACTTGGAATACTGCATCCACTTTTAGTCACCGCAATGTAAAAAAGATGTTGAGACTCTAGAAAGAGTACAGAGAAGAGCAACAAAGATGATTAGAGGACTGGAGGCTAAAGCATATAAGGAACGGCTGCTGGAATTGGGTATGTCTAGTTTAATGAAGAGAAGGACGAGGGGGGACATGATAGCAGTGTTCCAATATCTCAGGGGCTGCTACTATAAAGCATCAATGTTAAAAACAGAGGTGGAGCCAATGTTACTTCAGAGGGGTTGATGTTCTATAAGGTGGGCACCATGGCAGAAATGTCCGGTCTCCTGGGTCACACCAGATGTAGCTCCTTAGCAGACAGGACCCACAACATGCCTCTTCTGCTCGATCTGACGGGAGGGGCAGATTTAATTGGGAAGAGGCAGTCCCACAAATAACACAATCCCATGCTAGGATAGGCTTTCAAGATCATAACCAGCACCTTGGACCTAGAAGCAAACTGGTAATCAAAGCAGCTTGTGGATCAGAGGGGTAGAGTGTGCTGTTTTAGGGGCACACATGATTGCTTGCGCCCCCACATTCCACATTAGCTGATTCTTCTGCATCCTCTTCAAAGGCATGGGGAGGGTCTGAGGTTCTCTCTAGACCAGGCACCTCACTGTTCTCCATCTTCCACATCACCCCCGTATTCAGAAAACCCCACTTGGTGATGCTGAGCGGATTTTCACTATCCTGGAAAACTGGAGCTGATTTGAATGTCTGAAATTGTGTATGCCAGCCTAGAATTAAGGAGGATCCTGACTCTCTTTTCCTCTTTAGAGTTTTCCTTTCGAATACTCTCATCCCGACTAGGCTGGGTCATTATTTTCTTAGCCAAATAGCAGAATAATGCAAAATAATTTCTGCTGTATAATTGGTGCTCCTGAACACTCATGAAAGATATTCAGGTGAGCAGCAAAGGTTTCAGCTTGCCATCTTCTCTGCAGCCTGCAAAGTGTGGCCCAGGATGGGAGCAGGCAATCATTATGTTATTGAGGTGTTGTCTTTGCAGGACTAGATTTCTAGGTTGAAGGGAAAAGAACAGGGAGACTCAGCGGGAGAAGGGTAGGGCAGGGGGATGGTCTCCTTTCCCCCCACCACCCAAGGGGAAACTGGCTCAGAGCAGATGAAAATCAGAGGGGTAGAGTGTGCTCTTTTAGGGGCACACATGATTGCCTGCGCCCTCACATTCCACATTAGTTGATTCTTCTGCATACTCTGAGGTTCTCTATGGACCAGGCAGCTCACCGTTCTCCACCTCCCACATCACCCCCATATTCAGAAAACCCCACTTGATGGTGCTGAGCGGATTCTCAACATCCTGGAAACCCAGGGCTGATGTGAATGTCTGAAATGCCAGCCTAGAATTAAGGAGGACCACAAGTGTCATATTCCCCAGTCTCTCCTTATATTCTTAAAGCTCTCCATCCGAATACCCACAACCTGACTTAGTTGGATCATTATTATCTTAGCAAAAGAAATAGAGGTTTCACTCTTTAAATATAAATATACATTGTCTATGCACCTGAAACTCCAGAAATATATTCAGATGAGCACCAAAGCTTTCAACTTGCCATTTTCTCTGCAGCCTGAAAAGTGTAGCCCAGGATGGGAGCAGGCAATCATTATGTTATTGAGGTGTTGTCCTTGCAGGATTAGATTTCTAGGATTAAGGGAAAAAGAACAGGGAGACTTGGGGGGAGAAGGGTAGGGCAGGGGGATGATCTCTTTTCCCCCACCACCAAAGGGGAAACCGGATCAGAGAAGATGAAGAAGCAACGGTCCCTGTCTTCAAGGCAAACACTACCGTTCCGTGTGCAAAATTTGGGCACCTGGACAAGTGGAAAAACACTACCGTTCCGTGTGCAAAATTTGGACACCTGGACAAGTGGAAAAACACTACTGTTCCGTGTGCAAAGTTTGGGCACCTGGACAAGTGGAAAAACACAACCGTTCCGTGTGCAAAATTTGGACACCTGGACAAGTGGAAAAACACAACCGTTCCGTGTGCAAAATTTTGGCATCTGGACAGTTGGCATATCTTCATGAATTTATAGAAGGTTATATAACATTTGCAAAGTACAAAATTAAACAAAAGATCTTTCTGGAAAGTTCTGTGCCTTCTTATTTTCTGTTTGTACTTCAGCTAACCCAACGGACAAATGTTTCAAGTCTTCTAACCCCTCAGGTTGTGACTGTGTCTTTTGTCTACTTTCGACAAACAGGGCCTCCTTTGAGCAGAACTGAGCATGAGAGGTTCCCCCTCAAAGCTGTCCGTGGATTTGACACTTTCAGATTTTTCTTCGTTATCGCATAAAATACAAAAATACACAAACAAATAATAGGAAAAATACGGGAGGGAAAAGGGAAGGGAAGAGTGTAGAAAAGAAGGGAAAAAGACAGAAAAGTGCTGACTTCTGACTCCCTTTGATGCAGTAGAATAAGATAGTAACATCAAACCTCAAGTTTTTACTTTTACATAAGTGTATAAACTAGCCATTTCTATATCAACAAATCTATGTAATCGGTAAAACCCAAAATCAATTTTTCATTTTTTCCCACCCTAAGCACAAAGCCCAGAAGTGGTTTCCAAGTAGAAAAAAAGTACTTATTTTTTTTAAAAATCAAAACAGTCAATTTAGCCATCTTTGCTAACTTCATCAACTTTTGCAGCCGTTGGTCCATTGTGAGGATGGAAACGTCCTTCCATTTTTGTGCATGAAGTAATCTTGCTGCTGCCAACATATATAACATCAAACTTCTAAAAAATTTCCAGGTCTTTTCCCATTAAACCTAAAAGAAATGGTTCTACTGTTATCCATATTTATTTTAAGAATCTTCTGTATTAAAATATAAATCATACTCCAATATTTCTTTGCTTTATCACACATCCACCACAAATTATATAAGGTCCCTTCTTCATATTTGCATTTCCAACGTTCCTTTGAAATACTTTATACATTCTTGATAATTTATCTGGTGTTAAATACCAACGGTACATCATCTTATAAAAATTTTCTTTTAAATTGTAATTTAGTGTAAATTTTAACCCTTTCATCTGCATATTCTCCCACTATTCAAGCTTCACATTATATCCAAAGTTCCTTGCCCACTGTATCGTACAATGTGTTACATATTCGCTTTCCAAATTAAGAATGTTTATTCTTGGGGAGGAAAAGAATGGAATATTGTGGTTGCCCAAAGAACAAATGGTTGACGTCTCTCTTTCAAGTTCCCTTGTAGTAGTAGTAGTAGTAGTAGTAGTAGTAGTAGTAGTAGTGGTAGTAGTAACAACAACAACAACAATTGTCGATAAGAAAGACAAAAAAGTCTGGATAGTGGACGTGGCAGTGCCTGGAGGCAGCAGAATAGACGAGAAAGAACTGGAGAAGATAACAAAATACAGAGACCTACAAATAGAAATAGACTGTGGCAAAAGCAAGCAAAGGTAGCACCAATAGTAATAGGTGCCTTGGGTGCAATCCCAAAACAACTGGAGCACCACTTGAACACCATCATCGGCATTGACAAATTCACCATTAGTCAATTGCAAAAGGCGGCCTTACTAGGAACTGCTTCCATCCTGCGATGATATCTGTAATACCATCAAACATCCACATCTGCCTATCCCAGGTCCTGGGTAAGGACTCGATAGGTAGACAAAATGCCAAATCCAGTCTGAACATCTGGCTGACTGTGCGATGATCCATAATAATAATAATAATAATAATAATAAT
>NW_015389766.1:44083-68996 GCF_001527695.2 Protobothrops mucrosquamatus | reverse complement strand
ATAATAATAATAATAATAATAATAATAATAATAATAATAATAATAATAATAATAATAATAATAATAATAATAATAATAATAATAATAATAATAATAAAGTTGGAAGGGACTTTGGAGGTCATTGAGTCCAACCTCCTGCTCAGGCAGGAACCCTACACCATTTCAAACAAATGGCTGTCCAGTCTCTTCTTAAAAACTTCCAGTGTTGGAGCATTCACCGCTTCTGGAGGCAGGTTGTTCCATTGGTTAATTGTTCTAACTGTCAGGAAGTTTCTCCTTATTTCTAAGTTGCTTCTCCCCTTGATCAGTTTCCATCCATTGCTTCTTGTCCTGGCTTGAGATGCTTTGGAGAATAGCTTAACTCCCTCTTCTTTGTGGCAGCCCCTGAGATATTGGAACACTGCTATCATGTCCCCCTTCATCCTTCTCTTCGTTAAACTAGACATACCCAATTCCAGCAAGCGTTCCTTGTATGTTTTAGCCTCCAGTCCCCTAATCATCTTTGTTGTACTTAGAAGTAGTGCAAGAAACACAGGCTCAAAGTTCTTCCCCCTCATTCTCAGCCAAGATAATTCAGCTAAATGGGTCATCTTGAAACATCAAACTCTGGAATGATCCCTTTTGGGATCCTGAAGGGATGATGCTGGCTCTACCAAACATAATTGTGAAAGACAGAATATTAAGATTCCGACTGATGCACCCAAGCAACTTCCAAACATTCCGATGTCTCAATGTAAAACTTTATTGGGTACATCAATTCGGCACTAATGAAAGCAAAACCAGCTCTGACCTGACCCCTATAGTAAAAGCATAGAATTCTTCCTCCTCCCTCTCTGTCAGGTCATATTGTGCCCTGTCAAGCAGGGAAATATTGTTATGGGAAAGTATCTTTAAGTCTACCCAGACACCTGGTAGGATATCCTTGGGTCTCACGGCCAGGCTTCTTGATCTTTGCAGTTCACATTCCAATCCCTTCCCTCCCTCCAGGTTTATTGGCAAGTTGAGAAGCAATAATTTTCACACCGGCAAGACTGTGCTTCGAAACTTGACACATACTGGAAATAAAAATTAAAACAAGTAAGGAAATGCTAAGAGAACAACTGTCAGATGTTGGCAAATATAAATGACTGGGACCTGATGGTTTACATCCCAGAGTTCTGAAGGAGTTGGCAGATGTTATCTCAGAACCATTATACCATATCTTTTTAAAAAAAACCTGGAGCATCAGGAAACTACCTGAGGATTGGGAAAGAGCCAATGTGGTTCCCATCTTCAAAAAAGGGGAAAAAAGCAGACCCAGGAAACTATAGACTAATCAGCCTAACATCAATATCTGGGAAGATACTGGAAAAGATAATAAAAAACCGGATCTGCGAACAATTAGAAACAAATAAAATTATAACTGGAAGCCAGCATGCGTCTGTTAAAAACTAATCATGCCAAACAAATCTTATTTCATTCTTTGACAAAGTGACTAAATTAGTAGACCGGCGAAATGCTGTGGTCATTGTATACTTAGACTTCCGTAATCAGCCTAACATCAATATCCGGGAAGATATCTGAAAAGATAATAAAAAAACGAATCTGCGAACAATTAGAAACAAATAAAATTATAACTGGAAGCCAGCATGCGTTTGTTAAAAACTAATCATGCCAAACAAATCTTATTTCATTCTTTGACAAACTGACTAAATTAGTAGACCGGCGAAATGCTGTGGTCATTGTATACTTAGACTTCTGTAAGGAACTTGACAAAGTAGACCACAACCTACTTCTTGATAAGCTAGAAAAAGATGGGGTAGACAGCAATACCACCAGATGGATTTGTAACTGGCTGACAAACTGTACTCAATGAGTCGTCCTTAATGGTACTACCTCTACATGGAGGAAAATAAGCAGTGGAGTACCACAAGGTTCTGTCTGAAGTCCAGTATTCTTTAATAACTTCATAAATGACTTAGATGAGGGAATAGAAGGGGAACTGACCAAATTTGCAGATGGCACTAAGCTAGCAGGAATAGCAGACAGCCAGAAGACAATTTCGGGATCCAAAAAGATCTTGACACACTTGAACAATGGGCCCTATCCAAAAAAATAAAATTTAATGTGGAGAACAGCAAGGTTTTATGCTTGGGCAGGAAAAACCAGAGTTACAAGTACAGAGTCAGCAATATCAGGCTCACAAACAGTAACTGTGAGAGGGACCTTGGAGTCCGAGTGGATGATCACTTAATTAGGAGACAGCAGTGTGTAGCAGCAACGAAAAAAGCTAATGCAATCCTTGGTTGTATAAACAGCGGTGAATGCGCCAACACTGGAAGTTTTTAAGAAGAAACTGGACAGCCATTTGTCCGGAATGGTCTAGGTTTCCTGCCTGAGCAGGGGGTTGGACTAGATGACCTCCAAGGTCCCTTCCAACTTTTATTATTATTATTATTATTATTATTATTATTATTAATGAAAATGGAAGGAGACTGAAAAACAGTTTATGGATCGAGTTGAGGTGGGGGACATAATGAAATTTTAGTAAGTGGAGAGATCATAAAACTCATTCTCCTTTTGGGCACAACGATAACTGTCAAAAAATGCTGTCTAATAAATGCAAAGTTTTTCTATTCTAGTCTAGTCCTCCTTTTCTGATTTAAACAGAATCTTTGTATGCTGCCCGGTGTCACTGAGAGTGAGTCGGTGGTCACATAATTTTTAAAAATAAATAAATCTGTTCAATTGCCTTTTCCAATGGGTATTTTGATGCCTCCGGTTAGCAGACATACCTTCACTCTGAAATATATGGAAGATAATCTTTTGCCAATTTGTCTACCTTCCAGTTTAATGGGGCTTGAAAGAGGAACTTCAGCTATTGATTCAAGGCCAAGTTTGCACGTTTTGAAGAAAAGTATCTTATTGTGATTGCAGCTTCTCTGAAAACAACAGAGGTTTCCTTAATTGTGGCGATTGTCCTATTCATTTCATCCAAAGCTTATAACAGGGGTCTACAAACGTGGCCCTTTTGTGACTTGTGGACTTCAGCTCCCAGAATACTTCAGCCGGCGTGCCTGGCTAAGGAATTCTGGGAGTTGAAGTCCACAAGTCATAAAAAGGCCAAGTTTGAAGACCCCCTGGCTTATTACGTCCGTCTCTGCCCCCACATTTCTCCTGGGCTTTTCCCATGTAAGTCCGAACCCTCAAAATATTTCCCTGACTGCCTTTTTCCTACCTACATTTTGGGGCTTCAGTTTCACTGATTTAATCAGCTTAAAAATTGACACAAGATCCACACTTCTCTTGGCTTGTGTATGGATAAACTCAAGAGAGATGGCGAATTGACAAAAAAACTGTTTTTTCTGTGGAAGATGGGAATTTTTTGAAACAAGTAAGGGATGATGCTAAAGGACATATTAGAAGGATATATAATGTTTTATTAGAATTGGATTCAGAAACTGAGCTAGTTAAAGATTGTATGATTAAATGGGCCCAAAATATAGGAGAAACAATATCTATGGATACATGGGAGTTGATATGGGTGAGGAATGTGAAATTTACGCAAGCCCAAAATTTACGTGAGAATTTTTATAAAATGTTTTATAGATGGCACATGGATCCGGCAACTATGTCTCGTATTTATGACAATTATGAATCCAAGTGCTGGAGGTGTGGACAACTAGATGCAACTTTTTTTCACATGTGGTGGACTTGCAAGGTTATTAAAGCCTTTTGGATAAAATTGTGGTGGAACCTGCAACAAATATTTAAAAGAAGGATTATTTTTTTGCCTCACCTGTTTCTCCTAGGTATTACACAAAATTTGGATGTAAAAGAAACTAACTTGATGTTGTATTGTTTAACTGCTGCCCGTTTGTTGATAGCTCAAAACTGGAAGAGTAAAATCCTACCTACAATGGAAGATTGGAGATTGAAAGTTTCACATCTTGCTGAGATGGCAAAGATTTCAGCTTATTTGAAGAATCACTCAAATGAACAATTTTTATCTATATGGAGAAGATGGGTTGTTTATATTCAAAATAAACATAGAATGGTGGAATATAATTTAGGTTTTTAAATTTTTGGGGTTTTTCTTTTATATATATTTCACCTACTCATGTAAAATTTATATATTTTGTGGAGTTAGAGATATTACTAATTGTTTACTTATATTTGATTATTATCCTGGGATTAGGTTTGGGAAGTCTCGGGGGGGAGGGTGGGTGGGGGTGTGGGTTTATATTGTGATGTATTTGTGATGTTTTTATGATGAAAATAATAAAAAAAATTAAAAAAAAAATTGACACAAGAGCTTCGAAGAAGTATCTTAATGCTCTTTCTGGATGTACCTCCAAGTATAACTGAGATTAAGAGAGATGTGTACTTTTCTCCACCGATTAAAGGCAGAGTTGGCACGCCTTGAGCAGAAATCTTTTGGCTTCCTTTTGCAATTGTTGCTATGCCCAGAGGCATCACTGAAAAGAACAGCGACGTGGCCTCTCTCTCTTGCTTAGAAGGAAAATGTCATAGCCTATTTTGGCTCGTCCAAAACTAGAGGGTTATTTCAATATCAATTGATATAATAATTAGAATCATAAAGTTAGAAGGGACCTTGGAGGTCATCTAGTCAAACCTCCTGCTCAGGCAGGACTTGTTGGATTAGTTTTCATAGGTGAACCATCAAGTAAATTGTTACCAACCAGATCCCACCACAACTTTCAATACCTCCATTTCTTCTTTAGTATGGTTATATAACATCATTTCTGATTTTTCGCAGTTTATTTGCCATCCACTGTATTTCCCAAATTCGTTCCAATGTGAATAGATCCTTTCTATAGTAGCTATGGGATTTTGAAATGTTAGCCATGTATCATCTGCAAATAAATTTATTTTCATTTTTTTTATGTACACCAATTCCTTCAACCAATGAATCTTTTCTAATTGCGTTTGCCAAAACCTCCATCAATAGTAAAAATAAAACTGGGGATAAGGGGTAACCCTGTCTCGTTTCCCGGCTTAAGGTTATTATCTCTTATAATTCAAGGCTTGATTTATGGACAAGAAGTCACTTTAGCAAATTTGTATGCACCTAATACAAATCAAAGAGAGTTTTATGATAGGGTATATAAAGAAATAGAAGAAATAAAAAAGGTTATGTGATATTGGCAGGTGATTATAATATGGTTATGGATATAGGAATTGATAAATCTAATCCACCAAAAGTGGAAATAAAGTATAATAATACAGACTTAAGAAAATTTATTAATAGAAATAGATTAAAAGATGTTTGGAGAGAATTACATGGCAATCAAAAGAGTTATACATATTTTTTTCTAGTAGACATAAAAATTTTACAAGAATAGATTATATATTTGTCACATCGGAAATATTATCTAAAATAACGAAAGCAGAGATAAAAATAATTAAAATATCAGATCATGCAATGGTAACTATGGAAATGGAAATAGATTGTGATTATAAACAGGCAAGTAGATGGAGAATGGATTCGAGGATTTTTAAAAATAAAGAGATTTTAGAGAAAATGGAAAGAGAATTAAAAGACATATATAAATGAAGAAGGAGGTAGTAATATAGATGTAATATGGGATGTAATGAAAGCAGTGGTAAGAGGTTTAGGGATAAAATATTCTTATAATATAAAAAAACAAAAAGAGAAACATATAAAAAGTTTGGAGGTGGAAATTAAAGAACTAGAGAGTAAATATATAGAAAGCAGAGAGAATAGGATTATGTTAAAATTATCAGCTAAAAGAAAAGAGTTGCAAAATATTGAGTTAGAATAAGAAAGAAATCTAATTTATTTAAATAGGGAATTTTATGAAAATAGTAATAAAAATTCTAGAATGTTGGCTAGAGCCACACAAGTTAAAAAGGCAAAAAAATACTCCTGATTGGAGTAATAAAGAACGAAAAGGAAGAAAGATGTAACATGATGAGAGAAAAATGGTTGATATTTCAGAAGTTTTTTGAAAAGTTATATAAGGGAAAGGAAATAAATTTGAATGAAAGAACTTAAACTGTAAAATTCAAGAATATGATAAAGAAATAATGGAATCACAAATAGAAGAGGAGGAGATACTGGAAGTTATTAATAAATTGAAAATAGGTAAAGCACCAGGGTTAGATGGACTAGGCGCAGAATATTATAAAAATTTTAAAGGATTATTGGTGCCGAAGATGAGGTTAATGTTTAATAAAATAATGGAAGGGGAAATTATTCCAAGTTCCTGGAAGCAATCTCTGATAGCAAAACCTAATAAAGATCTTACAAACCCAGGATCGTATAGACCAATATCACTTACTAATCAGGACTCTAAGATTTTTACAGCAATATTGACAAATAGATTGAATACATTTATAGAGAATTATATTAAAAATGAATCAGTGTGGATTTATAAGAGGCCGACAAATGTCAGATGTAGTAAGAAGGGTATTAAATTTAGGCTATTACTTAAAGAATCAAAAATTAAAGGCTGGTTTGTTAGCACTAGATGTTTTTAAGTCCTTTGGTTGTGTGGAATGGCCTACATTGAAAATATTAATAGAGAAATTAGGCTTTGGAAATTTTTTTAGTAAGGTGATAAATCAACTGTACTCAGAGAACAAGGCAAGAATAGTCATAAATTTCATGGAAAGCTTATTAAGTCCGTCTCTGCCCCCATATTTCTCCTGGCCTTTTCCCATGTAAGTCCGAACCCTCAAAATATTTCCCTGACTGCCTTTTCCCTTCCTACATTTTGGGGCTTCAGTTTCACTGATTTAATCAGCTTAAAAATTGACGCAAGAGCTTCGAAGAAGTATCTTAATGCTCTTTCTGGATGTACCTCCAAGTATAACTGAGATTAAGAGAGATGTGTACTTTTCTCCACCGATTAAAGGCAGAGTTGGCACACCTTGAGCAGAAATCTTTTGGCTTCCTTTTGCAATTGTTGCTATGCCCAGAGGCATAACTGAAAAGAATAGAGACGTGGCCTCTCTCTCTTGCTTAGAAGGAAAATAGCATAGCCTATATTGGTTTATCCAAAACTATATCAATATCAATTGATATAATAATTAGAATTAGAATTATAAAGTTGGAAGGCACCTTGGAGGTCATCTAGTCCAACCCCCTGTTCAGGCAGGACTTGGTGGGTTATGTTTTCATAGGTGAACCATCAAGTAACTCATTACCAACCAGATCCCAGCACAACTTTGTGAAAACGGTTGCCATTCCTCTGATCAGGGTTGTTTTCCTGTAGAAGGTTTGTTACCAGACTGACTAACATATGCACGGACATTGTTACCTGGTGTAGTGAAGAAACATCTGCAGGGAGACCCCCCAAGCTCAGAGAAACAATTTAAGCAGGATGTTCTCTTCCCTACTGTCTTCCCAACATTTTAGCCAAGAACCTCAATTTAGGAAATCACCCTTAAGCCTATCCATGAAGGTGGATTCAGGAATTTGAGATCGTACTGGAGATCAGTTTTATTATACCTGTGAAGCAGAATGTTCCTAACCTGCAACAGCAGCAGCAACACAACATGTTTATGATACAAAACTTACTTTATACAGCTTACATTATGCTCATACTGACCCCTTGTTTTTCTAGTGAATGTTGGGGTGGATCCCTGCGCTGCCTAGCGTTGCGAAGAAATATCTCCCAGCCTTCTTCCTATTTCCAATATTTTTGATTCTCTAGGTGAAGATCTTGAAATTTCAGGCCAGATTGCAGCTGACTCTCAGCTAAAAGACTCGTAGAGTCACAGGAGGAAATTCAGAAGCATAGAGTTGTTTGGTGCTGACTGAGTAGAGTCCTGAAAAATCTTCCTTACTTTTCTATTGAGTGATGCCCCTTGATGCCACCCACCCTGGAACAGACCCTGGCTCTTCCTTTGGCTCTGCTTTCCATCCTGGCCTGGAAAATTCTCCATTTTCCACCTGGTTCTCTGGGTTTTCTCACAGCCCTAATTAGCCTGTTACCCCTTGACGAAGGATTTTTCTGGGATCCTTGATTGAGCTTCTCACTTCCTCTTTCATGTGAGACAACAATAGTCTCATGAGTATTGGAAAAAGTTCAGAGAAGAGCAACTAAGATGATCAAAGGCCTGGAGACAAAAATGCACGAAGAACGGCTGCAGAATAGGGATTTAGCTAATATAAAGAAAAGAAGAAACAGGGGTGACATGATAGCAGTGTTCCAGTATTTGAGGGGCTGCCACAAAAATGATGGGGGCAAGGTATTCTCCAAAGCACCAGAGGGAAGGACAAGAAACAATGGTTGGAAACTGACTAAAGAGAGAAGCAACCTGGAATTAAGGAGAAATTTCCTAACAGCGAGGACAATCAACCAGTGGAACAGCTTGCCTCCAGAAATCGTGGGCACTCCATCACTGGAGGTTTTTAAGGAGAGACTAGACGGTCACTTGTCTGAAATGGTATAGAGTCTCCTGCTTGAGCAGGGGTTGGTCTGGAAGACCTCCAAGGTCCCTTCCAGGTCCCTTCCAAGTCACTTCCGGGTCTATTCTATTCTATTCTATTCTATTCTATTCTATTCTATTCTATTCTATTCTATTCTATTCTATTCCTTTCTGCTTGAGTAGGGGTTAGGCTGGAAGACCTCCCAGGTCTCTTCCAGCTCTATCTATTCCATTCCATTCCATTCCATTCCATATTTTCTATTCTATTCTATTCTATTCTATTCTATTCTATTCTATTCTATTCTATTCTATTCTATTCTATTCTATTCTATTTCTTTCTGTTTCTTGCTTGCAGGTTCACTCTTTAATCTACCCCTGATCTCCCTTCTCCCTGTAGTATATTACATCTAAGCGAAGCATAGAAGTGAGAGAAGGATGGTAGCTCTGACACTTTGCATTTAATCTGGAGTGAGATCTCCAGATATCTGTTAAGCATGGTTATTCTTTTTTTTTGGGGGGGGGGAAAGGGGACTATTGTAGCTGCCAAATCAATTAGTTGATGTCTCTGTTTCAAGTTCCCTTGTACTTAGAAGGACCCCAAGAAACGGAGGCTCAAAGTTCTTCCCTCTCATTCTGAGCCAAGACATTTCAGCTAAACGCAGCTCATTACATCATGCCGTCTTTCAAAGATGAAAAGGGAAAGAGACTGAAAAACAGTTTATGGAAACAGAATGAGTGGTCTCCTGCATGAAGGATAGGGCGTGCATGATGGATTTAACATGAAGAAAAATAAAATTAAAAATACTCAGCAGATTAGCATGAAAAGACACTATCTGGAATATGGGCATGGTTGTGTTGCAATTGTGAACTTTTTTTTAATGAGGAACCAAACGAGGGAATGCCACGTCTCTGTTCACAGCTTATGCCTCTAGGCATGCTAATAGGGACAGGACCGTAATTTTGCACAGTGTCCAATGTTTGCTTTGCATAAGCAAAGACCGTTGCAGATCTGTCTTAAGCCCCGTTGTATTTAGCCAAGGATTATTAGCTGAATCAGTTATTGGCATAGGAAGACAGCAGGGGGAGAAATAGTGAGGTGGGGGACATAATGGACATAATGGAATTTTACTACTTGGAAAGATCATAAAACTCATTCTCCTTTTGGGCACAATGATAACTGTCAAAAAGTGCTGTCTAATAAGTGGAAAGTTTTTCTTCAATTAATAGCCAAAGTTCCTTTTTTAAGCTTGAATTATCCTTGATGGTAGTGAAAGTCTGAGAATTAAAGCTTTTGCTCAAAGTTCTTCAATGTAATTCTGAGCCAAGGCATGTTAATTGAACTAGCCATCGGTCGATCCGATTTGGGTCAGAACAAACCGGGAGTGAAGGAGAAATTTTATTAACACTGCATTTAATTTGGAGAGAGATCATAAGATATCTGTTAAGCATGTTTATTCCTACACAATAGAATAGTGTAGCTGTCCAGTGAATGAATAGTTGACATGTCTGAGATGGTATAGAGTCTCCTGCTTGAGTAGGGTTTGGGCTGGAAGATCTCCAAAGTCCCTTCCAGCTCTGTTCTATTCTATTCTATTCTATTCTATTCTATTCTATTCTATTCTATTCTATTCTATTCTATTCTATTCTATTCTATCCTTTCTGTTTCTTGCTTGCATTTCCCCCCTTTAATCTACCCCCAAACTCCCTTCTCCTTGTAGTATATTACACCTAAGCAGAGCATAGCAGTGAGAGAAGGATGATAGCAATGACACTTTGAATTTAATCTGGAGAGAGATGTCTGCTAACCATGATTATTCTTTTTTTTGGGGGGGGACAGTAGACTATTGCAGCTGCCAAATCAATTAGTTGATGTCTCTGTTTCAAGTTCCCTTGTACTTAGAAGGACCCCAAGAAACGGAGGCTCAAAGTTCTTCCCTCTCATTCTGAGCCAAGACATTTCAGCTAAACGCAGCTCATTACATCATGCCGTCTTTCAAAGATGAAAAGGGAAAGAGACTGAAAAACAGTTTATGGAAACAGAATGAGTGGTCTCCTGCATGAAGGATAGGGCGTGCATGATGGATTTAACATGAAGAAAAATAAAATTAAAAATACTCAGCAGATTAGCATGAAAAGACACTATCTGGAATATGGGCATGGTTGTGTTGCAATTGTGAACTTTTTTTTAATGAGGAACCAAACGAGGGAATGCCACGTCTCTGTTCACAGCTTATGCCTCTCGGCATGCTAATAGGAACAGGACCGTAATTTTGCACAGTGTCCAATGTTTGCTTTGCATAAGCAAAGACCGTTGCAGATCTGTCTTAAGCCCCGTTGTATTTAGCCAAGGATTATTAGCTGAATCAGTTATTGGCATAGGAAGACAGCAGGGGGAGAAATAGTGAGGTGGGGGACATAATGGAATTTGAGTAGGTGGAGAGATCATAAAACTCATTTTCAAACTCAAAACTCAAAACTCAAACTTTTGGGCACAACGATAACTGTCAAAAATTACTGTCTAATAAGTGCAAAGTTTTTCTTCTATTAACAGCCAAAGTTCCTTTTTAAAGCCCCAATTGTCCTTGATGGTAGTGAAAGTCTGGGAATTAAAGCTTTTGCTCAAAGTTCTTCTAAATAATTCTGAGCCAAGGCATGTTAATTGAACCAGCCAACTTGAGACCTCAGAATATACACAGGAAGAAGGCAGTCGGTAGATCCGATTTGGGTCAGAACAAACAGGGAGCGAAGGAGAAATTTTTATTAACGTTGCATTTAATCTGGAGAGAGATCATAAGTTATATTTTAAGCATGTTTACTCCTGGGAGGGGGGGCGAACAATGGAATATTGTAGCTACCCAATGAATGAATAGTTGACATTTCTTGTTTGAGTTCCCTTATACTTAGAAGCACCCCAAGAAACATAGGTTCAGAGTTCTTCCCCCTCATTCTGAGCCAAGATATTTCAGCTAAATGGATCCTATTGAAACATCAAATTGTGACTCTGGGATGATCCCTTTTGGGACCCAGCAAGGGATGATGCTGGATGGAATAGAAGGAAGAATTGTCCTGAGAGGCAGAGATCATAAATCTACTGATTTGGACTCGACGTTTCCTCTGATCTGTTCCTATTCCATTTGCAAGTCTTCTGGGGGTGCTGATGGAGGGATCCCACCACTCTGACTGGGCAGCAGGGTGGCAAAATCCATCAGCCACAGCCCTTCCTAGGGAAATTTGTGGAACCACCTAGATTTTAGGAAAGAAAGAATCTTCCCTTGGACTCCATGTGAATTTGAAGCGCTTCAGTGTCTCTAAAAGGCCGTCAGACCCCCTGCAAATGTTGACTCTGGGGACTTGGGTGTTTTCTCCTATTAGATCCTGTTCCATATGCAAGTTTTCTGGACAGGGTAACATGTCCCAAACATGGATTGTTCGGAAGCAAAGGATTGTTGTTGAGAATCTTTTCGTGACATCTGAAGGACAGGCTGGGCTAGTAGGCAAGGAAGGTATTCCTTTGGCATCAAGATGGTAGAAAATTAATCATGGAGTAGATCTCTCCACTGGCACATCCAGAAAATGTACAAATGGAATAGAAACATATCGGAGGAAACACATGGCCCAAATAGCAAGATCTATGCTCCTGCTTGAGTAGGGGGCTGGACTAGAAGACCTCCCAGGTCCCTTCCAACTTCTATTCTATTCTATTCTATTCTATTCTATTCTATTCTATTCTATTCTATTCTATTCTACTCTTTGTTTTACCTTAAATAAAAGAGTAACAGAATTTGGAAGGGATCTTGGAGGTCTTCTAGTCTAACCCCTGCACCAGCAGAAGACCCTATGCCATTTCAGACAAATGGTTGTCCAACCCCTTCTTAAAAAACTTACGGTGATGGATCACCCACCACTTCTGGACAGAAGCTGTTCCACTAAATAATTGTCCTCACTGTCAGGAAATTTCTCCTTAGTTACAGGTTGCTTCTCTCCTTGATGAGTTTTCCTCCGTTGCTTCTTGTTCTGCCTTCAGGCGCTTTGGAGAATAGCTTGACCCCCTCCTCTTCTTTGTGGCAGCCTCTCAAATACTGGAACCCTGCTGTCATATCAGCCCTAGTCCTCCTTTTCTGATTTAACAGAATCTTTGTATGCTGCCTGGTATCACTGAGAGTGAGTTGGTGGTCACATAATTTTTTAAAAAATAAATAAATATATTCAACTGCCTTCTTCCAATGCGTATTTTGATGTCTCTGGTTAGCTGACATGCCTTCGCTCTGAAATATATGGAAGATAATCTTTTGCCAATTTGTGTACTTTCCAGTTTAACGGGGCTTGAAAGAGGAACTTCAGCTATTGATTCAAGGCCACGTTTGCACGTTTTGGAGAAAAGTATCTCATTGTGACTGCAGCTTCTCTGAAAACAACGGAGGTTTCCTTAATCGTGGCGATTGCCCTATTCATTTCATCCAAAGCTTATTACAGGGGTCTTCAAACTTGGCCCTTTTGTGACTTGTGGACTTCAACTCCCAGAACTCTTCAGCTGGTGTGCTGCTGACGAATACTGGAAGTTGAGGTTCACAAGTCATAACAAGGCCAAGTTTGAAGACCCCCCTGGCTTATTAAGTCCGTCTCTGCCCCCACATTTCTCCTGGGCTTTTCCCATGTAAGTCCGAACCCTCAAAATATTTCCCTGACTGCCTTTTCCCTCCCTACATTTCGTGGCTTCAGTTTCACTGATTTAATCAGCTTAAAAATTGATGCAAGAGCTTTGAAGAAGTATCTTAATGTTCCTTCTGGATGTACCTCCGAATATAACTGAGATTAAGAGAGACGTGTCCTTTTCTCCACCGATTAAAGCCAGAGTTGGCACACCTTGAGCAGAAATCTTTTCTCTTCCTTTTGCAATTGTTGCTATGCCCAGAGGCATCACTGAAAAGAACAGAGACGTGGCCTCTCTCTCTTGCTTAGAAGGAAAATGTCATAGCCTATTTTGGCTCGCCCAAAACTAGAGGGTTATTTCAATATCAATTGATATAATAATCATAATTGTAATTATCATTATAAAGTTGAAAGGGACCTTGGAGGTCATCATAGAGTCACAGGAGGAAATTCAGAAGCATAGATTTGTTTGGTGCTGACTGAGTACAGTCCTGAAAAATCTTCCTTACGTTACTATTGAGTGATGTCACTTGATGCCACCCACCCTGGAACAGACCCTGACTCTTCCTTTGGGTCTGCTTTCCATCCTGACCTGGAAATTTCTCCCTTTTCAACCTGATTCTCTGGGTTTTCTTATAGCCCTAGACGTGAGAAGTCTGTTATCCTTTGATGAAGAATTTTCTGGGACCTCTGATTGAACTTCTCACTTCCAATTTGGTGTAGAACATTAAAAAATTCCAAGTTAAGTTTCTAACAATCAGTTTATAATTCTCTGAAGAGAATGTATCAGCATACTCTTGAGCTGTACTTGAAAATTAATCTGAACCAAGGGATTGGGCCCCTGTAGGGCACAATAAAAGCCAGGTTTGATCCCTCAAGACCTTCTCTATGAACACTATCAAGGACAAGGGGTTTTTTGTGGGGGACAACAGCATTCTGCTCTGGACACCCAAAGGTTTAAAGAATGTGTGGTTTTAATGTCTTGAGTAAAAGGATCATTTCTTTGCAGGAATTGTTGACCTATGTCTCAAGGCCTCCCCTGGAATTATCTATCCTTCTCGTATTTTTGTACCAGACACCCTACTGCCTTGTCTCACCAACCCTGTATCCATCTTCCTTGTCTATCCTGATTTTTGGATCTTGTGAATCCCTTAGTCCACAGGCTAATTTTGGAGAGAACCCCTCATGCTCAGATCTTCTCCAAGGAAGCCATGTTCCTTGAATGAATCCACCGCCGTAACCTGAGAGAGTTAGAAAATGCAGAAAAGTTGCCCAGTTGGTGAATCAAAGTACAAATAAAAAATAATAATAATAAGGCCCTGAACTTTGCAGAGAGATATTTTTTTTAATTGTACATTATGTAACGATTGTATAATCTTGTACAAATACAGGAAGAGATGCCACTTGTCCAGGTGCCCAGGTTTTGCACACGGAACGGTAGTATTTGCCTTGAAGACCTGGACCGGTTGGTTCATCACCTGGTCAGATCCAGTTTCCATGTTGGTGTCGGGTGAAAAAGGCCACACCTGCTGCCCTCCCCCTTTTCTCCTGAATCTCCCTGTTCTTCTCTCTTGATCCTAGATATCCAGCCCCCCAAAGGACGTCATCTCAGAGGGGTATAAATAAGTGCCCGCTGCCCTCCAGGACTAAACTTTGCAGGCTGAAGAGGAGATTGCAAAATGAAAACTCTGCTGTTGATCCTGGGGTTGGTGGCATTCGTGTACCTGGACTCATGTAAGGCTGTCAAGCTTTGATCTTGGGTGACAATCAAGCAAAAAAAGGGGGTGCAGAGGGAGGGATGGTATTGGAGCCAGTTGTGGTCCATTTTGTTGGTGGGGTTTTCTCTTATGCGCTGCATAAGGAGGGTCCATGGGAGACTTTAGGGGAGAGGAGGTGCTCTCCATTTGTAGAGAAGCCCATAGCAGAGACAGAGGCTTTTCCAGGCTGGCATTCTGAGGTAGACTGCCTCTGAAAGGAGAGGCTCCTTTGGGTAGTGAATTCTGCCCTTAGAATTACTCCTGGGAGTGGGATGACAAATGTTCCGTTTTCTTAGCCCTCCATCTGTCTATTTCTGGCTTTGGATGGCGCAGCCAAAGGGGATCAGTGATGCTTCCTTCAAGTCAAGATTATGCACAATTTTGTAAAAATGAAAAAAACCCTACAGAGGAGAATATAATTGAAAAAAATACTGGATAGGTTAATGTTAAAAATTAAAGAAAAAGAAGACACTGAATACTATATGACGTAGGGCTTATTTTACCAATGGTTAGCTGATACAAACAGAGGTTAGAAAGTTGGAAATTTGAGAAAATGTGGATTATGTGAGGAGGATTTATAATGGATTAGTAAATATTTTGATCGTTATACAATTAATGTTGATGGGGGAAATACTATTTTTAACAGTATGATGACTATTTCCTAGTATATGATTGTATTTTGGTAAGATTATTATGAATATGATGATTATTATATTCTAATACTTGTATACCTAGACAACATGCTGTCCAATACAGAAATGGAATTTTTGAGATAATAATAATGATGATGATGATGAAGATGATGATAAAAATGTTCCCTTTTCTCCTCGTTTCTAGAGCATTTGATCTTCGCAGGGACATTTTCACTGCTGGCTTTGCTATGAAATGATCTATTGTCTAATACATAATAAGATGGCAAGATCAGAAAAATAAATATCCAACTAAGGTTTCTATGTTTTATTTCGCTCATCTAGGATACTCCATAGAATGTTATTCATGCAAAAGTGTTTGTCTTCTGCCTTCAGTGGGGTGTCCACCTTGTCTTACGCCTCCTTTAATGTGTCCAGAAGGTCAAGATGAATGCTTTACAAATATAACTATGTCTCCTCTCCTTCCTGGTAAGTACAGTCCTTATCTTTTCTCACAGCTTTTCTTCTCGAACCCAAACTAGGGCTCCCAAATGCACCTGGGAGTTGGAGGTCATGTAGGGCCCGTCTGTGCTCTTCCTGGGTTCCCCTGAGGTCATGGCCTGTGGCCGGACAATCTAAGGGAGGCAAGGAAAGGGGGGGCTTGGGGTGGGGAGCCCCATCTGTCCCAGCAACAGCACAGATTGGGGGGGAGACATTAATAATGATGATGATGATGATGATGACAACAACGACAATAATAATAATAATAATAATAATAATAATAATAATAATAATAATAATAATAATAATAATAATAATAATAATAATAAAGTTGGAAGGGACCTTGGAGGTCATCTAATCCAACCCCCTGCTCAGGCAGGAAAGCCTATACCATTTCGGACAAATGGCCATCCAGTCTCTTCTTAAAAACTTCCAGTGTTGGAGCATTCACCGCTTCTGGAGGCAGGTTGTTCCACTGGTTAATTGTCCTCACTGTCAGGAAGTTTCTCCTTAGTTCTCTCCTTGATGAGTTTCCATCCGTTGCTTCTTGTCCTGCCTTCAGGGGCCTTGGAGAATAGCTTGACTCCCTCTTCTTTACAGAAAGGGGTTGAGGGAAAGGGGTAGGATTGGGGGTTTGTTCTGGAATTAGATCTCCCACATTAAATATTCAAAAGGGATGGAATTGCCCCCGAGTCATGTCAGAACATGGGACTTTCCCCCAGAGATATCTTTGTTTATTCATTGACTCCTGAGTATTCCCTAGAGGAGGAAGGAGGTCCGCCTTCCTACTGGGGGGGGGAGGAATCCACCGATGTGTTAAAAGTGGGTTTACCATTTTGTTCAGCCACAGCCCCAGATCTGTTCTTTGGCATTTTTTAAGATAATCGTTCTGCTTTGTGTTTCCTTCACAGTCCATTTGGTCAAAAGGGGATGTACTACAAATTGCACTATGCCTCAAACAACTAAGTGTTGCAATATGACCAGGTGCAACATCATGTAATTTCCTTGAAGATTTACACTTCTGCCTTTTACCACAGGATGGTCCATAATCCCCTTTCTGTTTTCCTTGACACCCCTCATCCTCTTCCCCTTTTCCCTTGTTCTGCAAGCTTCGTTCTGCTAGTTCTGTAGTTTGAGAATCCAATAAACCTCAGCATTCAATTCAAGTGTTTTCATTTTTCGAATTTCCCCGCTCAAAACTGAACATCCCTCTCACAAAAATCCACCGTTTCTGAGTCTCCCTCCAGGATCCGTCAAACAGTGATGCTGGGATGAGCGGGATTAGGTCCAATCCCTGTTGAATCATGGCTTGGCTTGACGTGATGAACTCCAGTGTGAACTTTATTAGGAATGAAACAATCCGGCAAGTTTGAAGAAAAGCTAACTCTGAAACTATGGTGGGAAACAGATGATTAAAAGAGTAAAACTTTCCCTCCGCTCTCTGACAGTTCAGGTCACATTGTCCAATATATCTTCTAGCAATTGTTTTGAGAACAAACTTTAGTTCCCAAAACGTCTCTTCAGCTCTCAGGTTGGTAAGGAGCACCTGTGGATTCAAAAATTTCCCCTCCTCTCCTCCAGAACTTTGGAAAGCTAGAAGCATGCAATCTGACACGGGCCTAGTGTGATCAACTACAATGACATAGTCCTTCTTACCCACGAAGGAGAGAGGACATTCCAGAAAATGTTTGCGTGTCTGTTTGTGTGTGTGTGTTTGTAGAGCAAAGAGGCAGCCCAGCCCTAAACTATATATGAGACAGAGGAAGAGAATTCGGATACCCAATCCCTGGAATCTCCCAGGGTGTATCCCTTAGGATGAGAGAAAGAAGGGTTCAGTCTGGCAAGAACCTCTGCATTGTGTGTAAGCAAATAGAGAACTAAATTCTGTCTGAATTGCTTTGGGTTGTCCTTAGTCTTAGCCTGACAACCGAAGGCTCCTCCAGTCATCTTTCAAAATACGTCTCTGAGTGGCGAAACCACTATAAAGCATCGATGTTAAAAAGAAGGATGGAGCCAACGTTGCTTCAGAGGGGTTGATGTTCTATAAGGTGGGCACCATGGCAGAAATTTCCGGCCTCCTGGGTCCCACCAGATGTAGCTCCTTAGCAGACAGGACCCACAACACGCCTCTTCTGCTGGATCTGATGGGAGGGGCAGGTTTAATTGGGAGGAGGCAGTCCCACAAATAACACAAGCTCATGCTAGGAAATGCTTTCAAGGTCACAACCAGTCCCTTGGACTCAGAAGCAAACTGGTAATCAAAGTAGCTTGTGGATGAGAGGGGTAGAGTGTGCCATTTTAGGGGCACACTTGATTGCTTGCGCCCCCACATTCCACATTAGCTGATTCTTCTGCATCCTCTTCAAAGGCATGGGGAGGGTTTGAGGTTCTCTCTGGACCAGGCACCTCACTGTTCTTCATCTTCCACATCACCTCTGTATTCAGAAAACCCCACTTGGTGGTGCTGAGCGGATCCTCAACATCCTGGAACTCCAGGGCTGATTTGAATGTCTGAAATGGTTTATGCCAGCCCAGAATTAGGGAGGACCACAATCTTCCTATTCCCCAGTCTCTCCTCCCATTCTTAGAGCTCTCCATCCGAATACTCGCAACCTGACTGAGTTGGATCATTATTATCTTAGCAAAGGAAGTAGAGGTTTCGCTCTGCTACATCGTCTGTGCACCTGAACACCCCAGAAAGCTATTCAGATGAGCAGAAAAACTTTCAGCTTGCCATCTTCTCAGCACCCTGAAAAGTGTAGCCCAGGATGGGAGCAGGCAATCATTATGTTATTGAGGTGTTGTCCTTGCAGGACTAGATTTCTAGGATTAAGGGAAAAGAACAGGGAGACTTGGGGGGAGAAGGGTAGGGCAGGGGAGATGGTCTATTCCCCCCCCATTTTAGCAAGGGAGATGATATGCTTTACCCATGGTTGCCCTAGCTACGGAGCTTGTGTATGTCCACCAAGGTCATCTTCTTCACTCTCTACCAACATGGACCATCCAGAAAAGCAAGGATGTCACATTCACATCTGTGGGGTACAACCTCAGTGAGTCAGGAGGAAGCTTGTGACCTGAATGCTCAACCCTAAAAAAAAACAAAATTAAAAGTATTTAGAGACTTATCGGTAAAAGATACTATCTGGAAAGGAACATGGTTGTGTCGCAATCCTGAGCTTTTTTTAAACAGGGAACAAGTGAATCACATGTCTGTGTTCATCACTTAAGCCCGTGAGCATACTAATAGGGGCAATAATGACAATATAACAATTTTGCGCAGAGTACAATGTTTGTACATTTGGGGGGTTAGATGCTGACTCTGTGAACCTCTCAGAAGGGCTGTAAAGCACTGTGAAGTGGTGTATAAGTCTAAGCGTTATTGTTATTGCTAGAGAAATCACCATAATTCTGTTCAACTCACCTTCACTTGGTGCACAACGATATCCATAAAAAAGTTGCCGTCCAAGGTTTGCAAACTTTGCTTTGAATCAAAAGCTAAAGGTTTTCTCTTAAGTTACATTAAGCTTGGAGGGACACAAGGTCTGAGAATTAAAACATGCACCCAAATATTGCAATAGTCCGGAAGCGAGGACACAAGGGCGTGAGTGACATTGAGGAGGGTCTCCTGGTCCAGAGATGGACCCAACTGGTGTACCACTAAAGAGTGGTCAAAGACCCTCCCACCTGCTCTTCCAGCAGGAGCTGTGAATCCAGGACGACCCTCAGATGCTACAGAGCATTCAAACAGACAAGCACCTCCAATATAACACCCCGGACTTAACAATTGTTGATAAGAAAGACAAAAAAGTCTGGATAGTGGAGGTGGCAGTGCCTGGAGACAGCAGAATAGATGAGAAAGAACTGGACAAGATAACAAAATACAAAGACCTACAAATAGAAATAGAAAGACTGTGTCAAGAGCAAGCAAGGGTAGTACCAATAGTAATAGGCACCTTGGGTGCAATCCCAAAACAACTGGAGCACCACTTGAACACCATTGGCATTGACAAATTTGCCATTAGTCAATTGCAAAAGGCAGCCTTACTAGGAACTGCTTCCATCCTGCGACGATATCTGTAATGCCATCAAACATCCACATCTGCCTATACCAGGTCCTTGGTAAGGACTTAATAGGTAGACAAAATGCTAAGTTGGAAGGGAACTTGGAGGTCATCTAGTCCAACCTCCTGGTCAGGCAGGAAACCCTAGACCATTTCAGACAAATGGCTATCCAGTCTCTTCTTAAAAACTTCCAGTTTTGGAGCATTCACCACTTCTTGAGGCAGGTTGTTCCACTGGTTAATTGTTCTAACTGTCAGGAAGTTTCTCCTTAGTTCTGCTTCTCACCTTGATGAGTTTCCATCCATTGCTTCTTGTCCTGCTTTCAGGTGCTTTGGAGAATAGCTTGACTCCCTCTTCTTTGAGGCAGCCCCTGAGTTATTGGAACACTGTTATCCTGTCCCCCCTCGTCCTTCTCTTCATTTTGGCAGGATGAAGCAGCTGGGAGGAGTGCCCGCGTTTTCCTACAATTGGTGAATGTGATACAGGACAGCAATTTGGTGTGGGAAATGAAACTTGCAACTTTGTAACCAAGGGGAGGGGAATTTAGTCTTGGGTTTACCCTTGTATGTGCCGTTATGTTGTAGCCAAAATAAAATGCTCTTCAAGGAAGAAATTCTTGCCTTGAAGTTCTTTTAAATGATCTCATCTATTACAACCATGACATTTTGTGTGTCTGTGTGTTTGCGTGTGTTTGTGTGAGTGCATATCTGTGTGTAGAGACAATAGGCAGTCCTTGTATTGTGTGTAAGCAAATCTATAACTGTGCTCTGGCTGAATTGCTTTGAGCTGTCCTTCGTCTTAGCCTCACAACTGAAAGTTGCACCTGTCATCTCACAAAATACGTCTCTGAGTGGCAAAACCACTATACAGCAATGATATGAAAAAGAGGGAGGGAGCTAATTGTACTTCAGTGGGGTTGATGTTCTATAAGGCAGGTGCCATCAACCCTAGCTTTTATTCTGCACTACGAGTCATGGTCGCCCCATCCATAGGTTCAGATCAATTTTCAACAAAAGGTCAAGAGTATTCTCAGATATTCTCATCAGAGATACATAAACTGACCATTAGAAACTCAGCTAGGGAAGTGGTTTTGTCATATCCCAAAGATGTAGTGAGAGAGCCCATTTGGGTGTCCCAGATAATCCTTTATCAAGGGATAAACATCTTCTTAGGACTATGAGAAAAGCTAGAGATCTAGAGAAAAGGGAGGTTCTTCCAGGCCCAGATGGAAAGTAGACCCAAAGAAAGAGCTAAGATCCCAGGATGGGATTACTCAGAAGAAGATTCAGGAAGATTCTCAGTCACAACAAACAGATCTGTTCCTTTGAATTTCCTCTGGTGACTCTTTCAGCTGAGGTTCTCCCAGTACAGGTAATAATAATAATAATAATAATAATAATAATAATAATAATAATAATAATAATAATAATAATAATAATAATAATAATAATAGTAAAGTTGGAAGGGACCTTGAAGGTCATCTAGTCCAACCCCCTGCTCAGGCAGGAAACCCTATACCATTTCGGACAAATGGCTGTCCAGTCTCTTCTTAAAAACCTCCAGTGTTGGAGATTCACAGCCCCTGGAGGCAGGTTGTTCCACTGATTAATTGTTCTAACTGTCAGGAAGTTTATCCTTAGTTCTAGGTTGCTTCTCTCCTTGGTTAGTTTCCATCCGTTGCTTCTTGTCCTGCCTTCAGGCGCTTTGGAGAATAGCTTGACTCCCTCTTCTTTATGGCAACCCCTGAGATATTGGAACACTGCTATCATGTCCCCCCTCGTCCTTCTCTTCATTAAACTAGACATACCCAATTCCAGCAGCCGTTCCTTATATCCTTTAGCCTCCAGTCCCCTAATCATCTTTGTTGCTCTTCTCTGTACTCTTTCTAAAGTCTCAACATCTTTTTTACATCGCGGTGACCAAAACTGGATGCAGTAAAGCTAAACATGATGGGAAAGGGGTGTGAGATCCTTTTTTGAACCCCAACTAGGGTAGGAATTCACCTCAAAATTCAAACTTGGTCAATGTGGGCATAATTTAAGCTGTATAAAGTAAGTTATATACGATAAACATGTTTTGTTGTTCCTGTTGTTGTAGGGTAAGAACATCAATTTCATGGGTGTATTTTTCTCACAATAAAACTGTTGGTTAAGAGGGGGCGGAAGGGAGAGGGAAGTAGGTAGGAAGGTTGAGGGAGTGTGGATGCGGGGGGGGGGGACCGCCGATTATTTCTGAATACCTACTGAGTAGGCTTTTTATGTGTTTGTTTTTCTAATGAAATGCACCATATTTGTACTATTTGTTTACATGTTTATTTGAAAAAATTAATAAAATTTGTTAAAAAAAATAAAAAATAAAACTGATCTCCAGTGCTTGTATCCTGTTTGATCAAAGATGGAGACGTATGGAGAACCTCATGACCTGGTTCAACCAGAAAGACTCACAGAGTTATAGTGGAAGCTCTCTAACCCCATCAATCTTAAGCAGAAGCTAATCATAACATCTCAGATAAATAAGATATGAGAAGTCAGCCCCCTCCTAGAGAAGGAAATATTAAAAAGGCAGAATATATTTCCTCAAAGTTTCTTAAAGGCAGGTGGGAAATCAGCCCCCCAATCCCAGAGAAGGAAAGATTAAAAAGGCAGAATATATTTCTCCAAAGGATCTTAAAGGCAGACCCCCCCAAGTCTCTCCACCCCAAACAGAAACCAGGTCTGCAGAAATGCAGATGTGATAATCTTGTCAGAAAGATTGGAGTCAGGAAGCTTGGATTAGAACAGACATGTCAAACACAAGGCCCGGGGGCTGGATGCGGCCCCCGAAGTGGTTTCATTTGGCCCGCGAAGCCGTCCTGGAAACAGTGAGGGAACGGCCTCCACTGCCTTGGCCCTGGCCCAGGCTGGCCAGGAGCCAATGTACAATTTTGTGGTGGCCATCTATGCTGAAATAGATTCAGTCTTAGCTCCACAAGGCTGTTTGGAAACAGCGAGGAACCAGCCCCTGCCGCGTCGGCCCCACCCCCTGGGTGCATGCCGAGGAAGTGTCACCCTTTGTGAGGAATGAAGAAATGGACCATGCCTTGGTGCTTGCCCCGGTCCCACCCCCTTCTGCCAGAGACCCTCAGATCTGTCCCACTCCTGCCCAGGCCCCCACAGGCACCCTTGACGAGAATGATGTACAGCTGGCCACGCCCACCCAGTAGGCCACACATACTCCATCCACGCCCACTCAGTAGGCCACACCCAAACTGGCCACACCCACCTGGCCCCCTGAGGGCAACCGCAATTCTGATGCGGCCCTCAATGAAATTGAGTTTGACACCCCTGGATTAGAAAGACAAAGATCCCTAGAATCAACAATCCCTCACACCAAAGAAAATCCAACACTCATCAGCCAAAGCCCCAGGGAAGCAGGATATGACCTTTTGGACATAATAGGAGTAACCCACCACCATCAGAATACCAGAAAGGCACACTCAGATTCAGGTCAAAGTTTACGCCACAGGAACAACTCCCCCCAAAAGCTCAAGAAGGTATAAAAACCCATCACTCCCTACTACATGTGGTCAGTTTTTCCCAGAGCCATCTTTCTGTCTGGCTCTCCTCTTCAATAAACTGCAACCTTCTTTCTAAAGCAGTCTCCATTTTGTTTATTCCTGGCTTGGACTGGACCTTGATGGAATTTTTTTTCCCAACAAGAAATTGCAGGAAATGGGTAAAAACCTCTAATCTAGTGAAAAAGTGGAATAGGGGTGACATGATAGTGGTATGCCCATATTTGAGGGGCTGCCACAAAGAAGAGGGGGTCATGTTATTCTCCAAAGTACCTGAGGGCAGGACAAGAAGCAACGGATGGAAACTGATCAAGAAGAGAAGCAACCTGGAATTAAGGAGAAACTTTGTGACAGTGAAAACAATTAACGAGTAGAACAGCTTGCCACCAGAAATTGTGGGAGCTTCGTCACTGTAGGTTTTTAAGAAGAGACTTGTCTGAAATGGTACAGGATCACCTCTTCAGCAGAGGGTTGGACTAGAAGACCTCCAAAGTCCCTTCCAACTCTATTCTGATTGATTGAGGACTTGTCACAGGCCTTGAATGGTAGATGTAGTTATTAATTCTATCCCTCTGTTAATGCAGCCTAGCACTGTGTTGGCTTTTTTGGCAGCTGCAGCACACGACTGGCTCGTATTTAAGTGATTGTCCACTAGGATTCCGAGATCCCTCTCACAGTTACTACTACTGAGCAAGGCACCCCCTATACTATACCTGTGCATTTGGTTTTTCTTGCCTAAATGTAGAACCTTACTTTTTTCACCATTGAATTCCATTTTGTTAGATAGCGCCCAGATAGCTCTTATCAGAATCAGAATAGAGCTTGAAGGGACCTTGGAGGTCTTCTAGTCCAATCCCCTGCTTCAGCAGGAGAGCCTATAGCATTTCAGATAGGTGGCCGTCTAGTCTTTTCTTAAACAACTTCAGTGATGGAACACCCACAACGTCTGAAAGCAAGCCATTCCACTGGTTAATGGTTCTCACTGTTTCTCCTTAATTCCAGGTTGCTTCTCTCCTTGATTAGTTTCCCACCATTGTTTCTTGGCTAAAAAGTCTTGGTGTACTTCCAAATACAGTGGGGCTTAACACAGATGTGGACCTGTCTTTGCTTATGCAATGCAAACATTGCACATCATACAAATTTATTGTCCTGTCCCTATTAGCATACCTAGAGGCATAAGCTGTGAACAGAGATGTGGCATTCCCTCGTTTGGTTCCTCCTCAAAAAAAAGTTCACAATTGCAACACAACCATACTCATATTCCAGGTAGTATCTTTTCATGCTAATCTGCTGAGTATTTTTAATTTTATTTTTGATAATGTTAACTCCGTCGTGTATATGCTGTCTTTCATGCAGGAGAC
>NW_015389766.1:39905-42978 GCF_001527695.2 Protobothrops mucrosquamatus | reverse complement strand
CATACCTAGAGGCATAAGCTGTGAACAGAGATGTGGCATTCCCTCGTTTGGTTCCTCCTCAAAAAAAAGTTCACAATTGCAACACAACCATACTCATATTCCAGGTAGTATCTTTTCATGCTAATCTGCTGAGTATTTTTAATTTTATTTTTGATAATGTTAACTCCGTCGTGTATATGCTGTCTTTCATGCAGGAGACCACTCTAGAATAGAATAGAATAGAATAGAATAGAATAGAATAGAATAGAATAGAATAGAATAGAATAGAGTGGAGTGGAGTGGAGTGGAGTGGAATGGAATGGAATGGAATGGAATGGAATAGAATGGAATGGAATGGAATGGAGTGGAGTGGAGTGGAGTGGAGTGGAGTGGAATGGAATGGAATGGAGTGGAGTGGAGTGGAGTGGAGTGGAGTGGAGTGGAATGGAATGGAATGGAATAGAATAGAATAGAATAGAATAGAATAGAATAGAATAGAATCTCATTTTGTTGGATAGGGCCCATTGTTCAAGTTTGTCAAGATCTTTTTGGATCCTGAGTTTGTCTCCTGGGGTGTTGGCTACTCCTGATAGTTTGGTGTCATCTGCAAATTTGATTAGTTCTCCTTCAATTCCCTCATCTAAGTCATTTATGAAGATATTGAAGAGTACTGGGCCTAAGACGGAACCTTGTGGTACCCCACTCTTACTTCTCTCCATGTGGATGTAGTGCCATTGAGGACTACTCGTTGAGTACGGTTTGCCATCCAGCTACAGATCCATCTGGTGGTGATGTTGTGTATTCCACCTTTTTCTAGTTTACCAAGGGGTAGGTTGTGGTTTTTCAGTCTCCCTCCATTTTCATCCTCAAGGGATTGCATGATACAATGAGCTGTATGAAACTGAAGATCAGTAGATCACAGAAAAGATTCTTTGTTTGAAGGAAAGTAGAGTGAGATATTGTGTTATGCATAAATACTGCAAATCCCAAGGAAGCAGAGGAACTAGCATAATACATTGGGGGAATGTCTATGGAGATTCTCTGTCATCCAGGTCATGGTTGTCCCAAAGGTGCTTTTTCAGGAGGCAACTGGACTTTCTTGTTTTTTCTTTGAAGATGTTTTGCTTCTCATCCAAGAAGCTTCTTCAGCTTTGACCGGATGGTGAGGAATGGAAGGATTTATCCTCCTTGCAGACAGCCAGTCATTTGCATCCTTTTAGAGAGCCGTTGAGGCCACTTGGAGGTTTTATCTGTGTCCTCAGGGTCACCTGAGTGGTGTAAATGGGTGTGGAGACTTCTTGGCTGCTGAATGTTTTACGCCCTGGGTCCCTTCCCTGTTGATGATGGGCACAGGATGTTGGGGATGAGCCTGTGTTGTCTGCATCACAAACTGAAGCAGAAATGGTTCCTGGAGCCCGTGATGTTTTCTGGAAATACCAAGTATGTATCTTTTTCCAATAGCTCTTTGCTTTGTCACATGTCCACCAAACATGATAATACGTGCCTGAATTATGTTGAGATTTCCAACATCTATCTGACATGTTTTTAAACAGTTTTGCTAATCTTGCTGGTGGCAAGTGCCATCTATAAAACATTGTATGTACATTTTCTTTATACGAAGTTGACATTGTCAATTTGTAATTTCTCTCCCATAACTTCTGCCATTTTTCTAGTTCAATATTATACCCAAAATCTTTTGCCCATCTTATCATTGTTTCTTTAACTTGTTCACTTTCCATTTCCAGAATTAAGAAAAAATTATACATTTTCTTGATTAGTTTCTCATCTGAAGTTAACAAAATTTTATCAAATATAGTTTATTCTTTATAAAAACCAGACAGTTTAACGTCTTTTTCATATCTATTTTGCATTTGTAAATGTGCCCACCACATCAGATTGATACCCTGATTTTCCAATTCCTGTTTAGATTTTAAATTCCCTTCAGAATTTAGAATATCTCTGTATGTCCAAATTTTTTCAAAGTCTACTAAGTTTGGATGTACAAATGCTTCCATAGTTGACAACCACCCTGGAATTTTCAGGTATATTTTACTTTAATTTTTTTCCAATACTATTAACAATGCATTCCTTATATAGTGATTATTATTTCCATTTCTCTTTTCAAAGTCTTTTTCTGCAGGTTTTCTGTAATTCTAATTCTAATTTTCCAATTTTTTCTTTTAATAGTACATATTGTTGTCTTCTCTGTTTATTCTTCTTTGCCTTATATGTTATAGCTATGCCTCTAAAGTATGCTTTAGCTATAGTCCATACATTTTGTAATGTTGTATCTTCTTCTTTATTTTCTTTAAGGAAGAGCTCCATTTCTTTTTCCGCTAATTCTATAAATTCTTTTTCTTTTAAGATAGATTGGTTTAAAGTCCATCTTGGTCTTTTTTGTATTCTTCTCCATGTCACGTTTAATGGATTGTGATCTGCCGATGTACCTATTTCTATCTCAATTTCCTGTATATTCATCCTCAATTCAGGTGTTATCCAAATCATATCAATTCTTGACCAGGATTTTTGGCTGCTTGAATAAAAGGTGTATTGTAATTTTTCTGGATTAATTTCCCTCCAGACATCTTGTATTCCAATTTCATCTGTCATCTCAAAAAATGTCCTAGGTAATCTTCTTCTTCTGGTTTCCTCTATTTTACTGCTTTTATAATCAATTGTTCCATCTACTATCGCATTACAGTCTCCTACTAGACAAATATTTTGGCACTCCATTTCTATTATTTTTCTGTGTAGGTTTTGAAAGAATTCTTCTTGGTTATTGTTTGGTGCATAAATTGCTACTAATAATGTTTGTTTTTGGTGTAGATATACTTCTACCATTACAATTCTTCCTTCTTCATCTGAGTACACCATTTTGGAATCTATTGTCTTTTTTTTTTTTTTTTAAATAAATTTTTTTATTAATTTTTCATTAAGAAACAAGAACATAAATCTTTTATAACAATATCAACCATAAAGAAATCAACATCAAACAGTACATTCACGGACGTGTCCGGTGTCCCCCTCCTGCACCCCCCTCTCACCTACCTACACCTTCCTCCTCCTTATCTTACCACCACTCCTCCTTCCTCCC
>NW_015389766.1:20012-36291 GCF_001527695.2 Protobothrops mucrosquamatus | reverse complement strand
AGACATATTCTCACATAATTCATCATTCTTTTTAGCAAACAACTCTTCTGTCTCCACTCTTACTTGCTGTACAATTTGTTTAGTCATCTGCATCTGCATCTGCATCAAAGAATCCTGTAAATCCTTTAAAGTAACATAAGGTGGTGAAGAGGGTGGAGGAGTTTTAGCTCTCTGTTGTGTAGCCTGTACTGCTGGAGAGACAACAGCTGACTTAAGTGCTGGAGGAACTGCACCTCGTTTAGAAGCCATTCTAAGGTTTAAATTTTTTTTAATATACAGTCCAAAACAGTTAGAAATCAAACAAATTCTCCTTTAATTTTTCTTATTTTTTGGAGATTTTTCCTTAATTTTTAAAGATTTTTTACAGTTTTAACAATGTAGCCATCCACAACCGGAAGGAAAGTAAAAGTATCTCTTTAGAACAAAGAAGCGGCAAACCGCAGCCATTTTTTTCTCTCCAAAAAGTAACTTTCGATTTTCAATCCTTGAGAAGAGAACTTTAAAGTCTGAGTCAAAGTTTTAAGTTCTTTATAAAAAAAATCAGACTTCCTAGTTAGCTCCGTCTGTGAAAGGTACTCACAATTAATTCAAAAAAAATCAGAAGTGGAGACGGCGTCTGGCTTCGCTTGCAGCGAAGACGTCCCGATCTGCGGAGAAGCTCAGAGCTCCGGAGGAGTTCTCACCTTCACCTTGCTGGGAAGAGTAGGAGGCTAGGGAACTCGACTCCTACTCACGAGCAAGCTCTCCTTCTCTCCTTTGCCCGGAGAGAAGTTTCAAAGCACCAAACAGCTGTTAAGCGCTGTTTCAACACTTTTTACGCAGTCCTGAATGGGAAGCTGTCAAAACAACCCCCTTCGGCAGCCGCCGAGCCACCGGAAGCCTATTGTCTTTTTGATATATACAGCAACACCTCTTTTTTCTGATGTGCTGATGCATAATAAAGTTTCCCAATTTTTGAATATTCCAATAATTTATGATGTTGTTTTTTTATATGTGTCTCTTGCAAACAGATTATATCTATATTCAATTTCTGTAGTTTCTTAAAAAATTGTTTCTTTTTGATGGGGAGTTTAGTCTATTTACATTCACTGAAAAAATTCCATTTTCCTTCTCCGTTCCCATTCCCATTATTTATATTTAGGTTTAGTCGCTCTCGTAATCCTCTGTCCTCTGGCAGTTCCTTCACCTTCACCCTCTTGTTCATCTCTCTCTTTCTGTTCTCCTATTTGTACAGTTTCTCTCTTCTCTTTGTTTCTGTTCCTTGCTCTCCTCTTATCGTTGTTGCACTCCTTCATCTAAAATTGCTAGATTTCTTGCTTCAAAGTCCTCTGCTTTCCAGATTGAATCCAGTCGATATCTTGTGTTATTCCAGTTTATTAAGATGCCTTCCAGCATTAACCATCTAAGGTTTATGCCTTTTGTGATCAGCTTTGTAGTTAAAAAAATGGTAGTGTCTTCGAGCATCTCTTACTCTCTTAGGTATCTATTTTAAAACCACGATTTCTTTGTTTTTATATTGTAATGGCTCATCTCTCACTTTTCTCAGTACTTCATCTCTTGTTGTTTTCTTTATAAATCTTACATGTACTTCTCTTGGTAGTTTATTTTACCTTGTGTAGCTTGAGTTCATTCGAAATATTTTGTCTATCTCCATTTGCATCCCTGCTCTACCTGCTTTCAAAGTTTCTGCCAAAAGCTCAATGATCACAACTGCTATGTTTTCTTCTCTGTCTTCAGGGCTATTTTGAAATCTCAAATAGTGTTCCACCTTTTCCATTTCCAAAATTGAAACTGCTCCCTTTAAATTTTGATTGGCTTGTTCTAATTTATCATTTTTTTGTAATAACCTTTCTATTTGTTAATCAATATCCTCTGATTTATTTTCCATTTTCTGAATTCTTTGTTCATTTTTAATGATTATTTGATGTTGAGCTTCAAATTGTGTCTTTATATCCAAGATTTCTTCACTTAATTTCTCAAAATTACTTTGTGTCTCTTCATGGTGTTTTTGCATCATCTCTTGAATCAGTTTTAATGAAGCCTGCATTTCATTCTGGGCAGTGCTTACTTTCTCACGCTGCAACATTGTTTCAATAGATCCCTGAGTTGTTGGGCTAGCTTGTCCGACAGAGGGTGCAGAAGAGGTCTTCTTCGTAAGTCTAGTAATGTTGGATGTACTCATTTTACAGCCCACAATCTTGGAATAAAGTCCAGAATGGAAAAGGAAGCCAACTGTTTTTAGCCAAATCCACCTCTTCCAGTCGAGTCTCCGATACAAAGCGTTCACTTTCTCCAAATAATTTCTGTTCAGTTATAGCCAAAGTCAACAAATGTAACTATGAGAAGACTTTTCCCTTGTAATCTCTCGCCAAGGCACTTTGTTATCTGCAGGTGTTATGTTTTCAAAAGAGTTTTTCTAATGTTTATTTATACTGTCGTTTCTTCTTTCACCACTAGATGTCCTCATACACTCCTTTATCAATGTCTGATATTCTTTAAGAGTTTTTCCCTTTCGTAGTTGCTTGCCGCTTTTAAATGAATCCTCCTGGGGGTCTTTGCTTTTTAGCTCTTTCCCATCAGGGGCTCACCAAGATCATGGCATCCAGCCCTCTCAATTCCTGGTAAATAGATGGGGAAGAAATGGAGGTAGTGACAGATTTTATCTTCCTGGGCTCCAAGATCACCGCAGATGGGGACTGCAGCCAAGAAATTAAAAGACACTTGCTCCTGGGGAGGAAAGCTATGGCAAATCTAGACAGCATACTAAAAAGCAGAGACAACATCCTGCCAACAAAAATACGTATAGTCCAAACATCAACAATCTTTTTAACCCTTTCAGTGGAATTTTAAGCCACATTCCCACAGAGAGGGAACTTCCAAGGAATTAATTTGTGTGATATATTTATGATTTTGTTTTAGGATAATTGATAGCCCAATCACCATGTTGTTTCTCAAGCACTTTTATGTAAAAATGGAAAAACCAATAAAATTTCTTCATTAAAAAAAAAAGTATAGTCAAGGCCGTGGTTTCCCCAGTTGCAATGTATGGCTGTGAAAGTTGGACCGTAAGAAAGGCTGAGCACCAAAGAATGGAGGCCTTTGAACTATGGTGCTGGAGAAGACTCCTGCGAGTCTCCTGGACTGCAAGACGATCAAATCGGTCAGTCCTAGATGAGATCAATCCCGACTGCTCTTTAGAAGGCCAGATCCTGAGGTTGAAACTCAAGTCCTTTGGCCACCTAATGAGAAGGAAGGACTCACTGGAGAAGAGCCGGGTGCTGGGAAAGATGGAGGGCAAGAGAAGAAGGGGACGACAGAGAAGGAGGTGGCTGGATGGAGTCCCTGAAGCAGTAGGCGTGAGCTTAAATGGACTCCAGAAGATGGTAGAGGACAGGAAGGCCTGGAGGAATGTTATCCATGGGATCACGATGGGTCGGACACAACTTCGCAACTAACAACAACAACAGGGGCTCAACATTTTATAATCCACAAGGAAAAGGAAAAAGGCACTGGCTCACCCAGTCTCAGCACGCAGTTGTCAGTCAGCTGTTTGGCGGAGTGCTACGGCTCCTGGCTTTCCTTCCGGCTGGTGACGACTTGGTCTGCCTGGGCTCTCCCAGCAGCCTTTCCTCCGTCCTCTCAGAGGGTTTCTTCAGTCCGCTCCAATCGACCGCCATCTGATCTGGGCTCCTGAAGTGTCCCTCCCTCTTCATTGCCCCTCCAGGGCAATTTCCCGACCCTATTTGGGTCGCTGGGCAAAGCGAAATCGGGCTGGGAAGCCGGAGCCCCGGCTTCTTACATCCGTCCCACCGGCTACCAAAACCGGAAGTCTGTTTTCTGGAAATCCATTCATGCTCCCGCACCATTAGAAGGGGGTCCATCCCAAAGTGCTCAGCTAAATGTCTGTGGAGAGTCTCAGTCATCCAGGACACGGTTGTCCCAAAGGTGCTTTTTCAAAAGGCAGCTACACTTTCTACCCATACAGGCCTGGAAGGTTCTCCTTCTTCCCTGGTTTTCTCAAAGCATTAAGAAGTTGTTTTTCCCCACTTGATCCTCTCACCTCCCCTTGGGTGTCTGACAAAAACAATTTCCTGATTAAGTTTCTAAATGGTCAGTTTAGATATCTCCGATGAGAATGTCTCAGCATACCCTTGACCTGTAGTTGAAAATTAATCTGAACCAAGGGATTGGGCCCTTGTAGGGCACAATAAAATAAAAGCCAGGTTTGATCCCTCAAGACCTTCTCTATGAAAACCTATCAAGGACAAGGTTTTTTTTGTGGGTGACAAGAACATTCTGTTCTGGACACCCAAAGGTTTAAAGAATGTGTGGTTTTACTGTCTTGAGTAAAAGGATCCTTTCTTTGCAGGAATTGTTGACCTATGACTCAAGGCCTCCCCTGGAATTATCTGTCCTGCTGTTCCTGCTCGTACTTTTGTACCAGAAATCCTACTGCCTTGTCTCACCAACCCTGTGTCCATCTTCCTTGTCTACCCTGATTTTTGGATCTTGTGAATCCCTTAGTCCACAGGCTAGTTTTGGAGAGAACCCTTCATGCTCAGATCTGCTCCAAGGAGGCCATGTTCCTTGAATGAAGGCAGATCCACAGTTGCAACCTGAGAGGGTTAGAAGATGCAGAGAAGTTGCCCAGTTGGTGAATCGAAGCACAAATTAAAAAATAATAATAATAAGGCCCTGAACTTTGCAGAGAGATATTTTTTTTAATTGTGCATTATGTAACGATTGTATAATCTTGTACAAGTACAGGAAGAGATGCCACTTGTCCAGGTGCCCAGGTTTTGCACACGGAACGGTAGTGTTTGCCTTGAAGACCTGGACCGGTTGGTTCATCACCTGGTCTGATCCAGTTTCCGTTTTGGTGTCTGCAAAAAAGGCCACACCAGCTGCCCTCCCCCTTTTCTCCCAAATCCCCCTGTTCTTCTCTCTTGATCCTAGATATCCAGCCCCCCAAAGGACGTCACCTCAGTGGGGTATAAATAAGCGCCCACTGCCCTCCTGGGCTACACTTTGCAGGCTGAAGAGGAGATTGCAAAATGAAAACTCTGCTCTTGATCCTGGGGTTGGGGGCATTCGTGTACCTGGACTCAGGTAAGGCTGTCAAGCTTTGATCTTGGGTGACAATCAAGCAAAAAAAGGCGGGTGCAGAGGGAGGGATGGTATTTGAGCCAGTTGTGGTCCATTTTGTTGGTGGGGTTTTCTCTTATGCGCTGCATAAGGAGGGTCCATGGGAGGCTTTAGGGGAGAGAGGTGCTCTCCATTTGGAGAGAAGCCCATAGCAGAGACAGAGGCTTTTCCAGGCTGGCATTCTGAGGTAGACTGCCTCTGAAAGGAGAGGCTCCTTTGGGTAGTGAATTCTGCCCTTAGAATTACTCCTGGGAGTGGGATGACAAATGTTCCGTTTTCTTAGCCCTCCATCTGTCTATTTCTGGCTTTGGATGGCGCAGCCAAAGGGGATCAGTGATGCTTCCTTCAAGTCAAGATTATGCACAATTTTGGAAAAATGAAAAAAAAAACCCTACAGAGGAGAATATAATTTTAAAAATGTGCAGAAATGGATAGGTTAACGTTAAAAATTAAAGAAAAAGAAGAAACTGAATTCTATATGACGTGGAGCTTATTTTACCTATGATTAGCTGATACAAACAGAGGTTAGAAAGTTGGAAATTTGAAAAAATGTGGATTATGTGAGGAAGATTTATAATGGATTAGTAAATACTTTGATCGTTATACAATTAATGTTAATGGGGGAAATACTATTTTTAACAGTATGATGACTATTTCCTAGTATATGATTGTATTTTGATAAGATTATTATGAATATGATGATTATTATATTCTAATACTTGAATACCTAGACAACACACTGTCCAATACAGAAATGGAATTTTTGAGATAATAATAATGATGATGTTGATGATGATGATGATGATGATGATGATGATGATGATGATGACGATGATGATAAAAATGTTCCCTTTTATTAGCCGTCTCTCCTAGTTTCTAGAGCATTTGATCTTCGCATGGATATTTTCACTGCTGGCTTTGCTGTGAAACGATCTATCGTCTAATACATAATAAGATGGCAAGATCAGAAAAAATAAATATCCACCTAAGGTTTCAATGTTTTATTTCGCTCATCTAGGATACTCCATGAAATGTTTTTCATGCAAAAGACTTTGTATTCTGCCATTTTTAACGGGTTGTCGATCTTGTCGTATGCCTCCTTTAACGTGTCCAGAAGGTCTTGATGAATGCTATACATATAAAACTGGCAGGTTCAGTAAGTACAGTCCTTATCTTTTCTCACAGCTTTTCTTCTCGAATCCAAACTAGGGCTCCCAAATGCACCTGGGAGTTGGAGGTCGTGTAGGGCCCGTCTGTGTTCTGCCCGGGTTTCCCTGAGGTCATGGCCTGTGGCCAGACAATCTAAGGGAGGGAAGGATGGGGGGGCTTGGAGTGGGGAGCCCCATCGGTCCCAGCAACAGCTCAGACTGGGGGGGAGACATTAATGATGATGATGATGATGATGATGATGATGATGATGATGATGATAATAATAATAATAATAATAATAATAATAATAATAATAATAATAATAATAAATAATAATAAAGTTGGAAGGGACCTTGGAGGTCATCTAGTCCAACCCCCTGCTCAGGCAGGAAATCCTATACCATTTGAGACAAATGGCTGTCCAGTCTCTTCTTAAAAACTTCCAGTGCTGGAGCATCCACAGCTTCTGGAGGCAGGTTGTTCCACTGGTTAATTGTTCTCACTGTCAGGAAGTTTCTCCTTAGTTCCAGGTTGCTTCTCTCCTTGATTAGTTTCCATCCGTTGCTTCTTGTCTTTGCCTTCAGGCACTTTGGAAAATAGCTTGACTGCCTCTTCTTTAGAGAAAGGGGTGGAGGGAAAAGGGGAGGACTGGGGGTTTGTTCTGGAATTGAGGGAAATTAGATCTGGCAAGTTAAATATCCAGGAGGGATGGAATTGCCCCCAAGTCATGTCAGAACACGGGACTTTCCCCCAAAGATATCTTTGTTTACTCATTGACTCCTGAGTATTCCCTAGAGGAGGAAGGAGGTCCGCTTTCCTACTGGGGGGGGGAGGAATCCACCGATGTGTTAAAAGAGGGTTTACCATTTTGTTCAGCAACAGCCCCAGATCTGTTCTTTGGCATTTTTTAAAATAATCGTTCTGCTTTGTGTTTCCTTCACAGTCCGTTTGGTCGAAAGGGGATGTACTACAAATTGCACTCTGCCTTGGCCAAATACCTGTTGCAACACGCCCATGTGCAACTTTTTTTGATCTCATCCATCATGGACCTTCCTTGAAGATTTACTCTTCTCGCCTTTACCACAGGATGGTCCATAATCCCCTTTCTGTTTTCCTTGACACCCCTCATCCTCTTCCCCTTTTCCCTTGTTCTGCAAGCTTTGTTCTGCTAGTTCTGTAGTTTGAGAATCCAATAAACCTCAGCATTCAATTCAAGTGTTTTCATTTTTCGAATTTCCCCGCTCAAAACTGAACATTCCTCTCACAAAAATCCACCGTTAGTGAGTCTCCCTCCAGGATCCGTCAAACAGTGAGGCTGGGATGAGTGGGATTAGGTCCAATCCCTGTTGAATCATGGCTTGGCTTGACGTGATGAACTTTATTAGGAATGAAACAATCCGGCAAGTTTGAAGAAAAGCTAACTCTGAAACTATGGTGGGAAACAGATGATTGAAAGAGTAAAACTTTCCTTCCGCTCTCTGACAGTTCAGGTCACGTTGTCCAATGTATCTTTTTCTAGCAATTGTTTTGAGAACAAACTTTAGTTCCCAAAACGTCTCTTCAGCTCTCAGGTTGGTAAGGAGCACCTGTGGATTCAATTTTTTTCCCTCCTCTCCTCCAGAACTTTGGAAAGCTAGAAGCATGCAGTCTGACAGGGGCCTAGTGTGATCAACTACAATGACATAGTCCTTCTTACCCACGAAGGAGAGAGGACATTCCAGAAAATGTTTGCGTGTCTGTTTGTGTGTGTGTGTTTGTAGAGCAAAGAGGCAGCCCAGCCCTAAACTATATATGAGACAGAGGAAGAGAATTTGGATACCCAATCCCTGGAATCTCCCAGGGTGTATCCCTTAGGATGAGAGAAAGGAGGGTTCAGTCGGGAAAGATCTTCTGCATTGTGTGTAAGCAAATAGAGAACTAAATTCTGTCTGAATTGCTTTGGGTTGTCCTTAGTCTTAGCCTGACAACCGAAAGCTCCTCTAGTCATCTTTCAAAATACGTCTCTGAGTGGCGAAACCACTATAAAGCATCGATGTTAAAAAGAAGGATGGAGCCAACGTTACTTCAGAGGGGTTGATGTTCTATAAGGTGGGAACCATGGCAGAAATGTCCGGTCTCCTGGGTCACACCAGATGTAACTCCTTAGCAGACAGGACCCACAACATGCCTCTTCTGCTGGATCTGATGGGAGGGGCAGGTTTAATAGGGAAGAGGCAGTCCCACAAATAACACAAGCTCATGCCAGGAAAGGCTTCCAAGGTCATAAACAGCCCCTTGGACCCAGAAGCAAACTGGTAATCAAAGCAGCTTGTGGATCAGAGGGGTAGAGGAAATGGGTAAAAACCTCTAATCTAGTGAAAAAGAGGAATAGGGGTGACATGATAGTGGTATGCCCATATTTGAGGGGCTGCCACAAAGAAGAGGGGGTCATGTTATTCTCCAAAGTACCTGAGGGTAGGACAAGAAGCAACAGATGGAAACTGATCAAGAAGAGAAGCAACCTGGAATTAAGGAGAAACTTCGTGACAGTGAAGATAATTAACGAGAACAGCTTGTCACCAGAAATTTTGGGAGCTTCGTCACTGTAGGTTTTTAAGAAGAGACTTGTCTGAAATGGTATAGGATCACCTCTTCAGCAGAGGGTTGGACTAGAAGACCTCCAAAGTCCCTTCCAACTCTATTCTGATTGATTGAGGACTTGTCACAGGCCTTGAATGGTAGATGTAGTAATTAATTCTATCCCTCTGTTAATGCAGCCTAGTACTGTGTTGGCTTTTTTGGCAGCTGCAGCACACGACTGGCTCATATTTAAGTGATTGTCCACTAGGACTCCGAGATCCCTCTCACAGTTGCTACTACTGAGCAAGGCACCCCCTATACTATACCTGTGCATTTGTTTTGTCTTGCCTAAATGTAGAACCTTACTTTTTTCACCATTGAATTCCATTTTGTAAGATAGCGCCCAGTGTTCAAGTCTGTCAAGATCCTTCTGTATCTTAAGCCTGGAGTGTTGGCTATTCCTGCCAGCTTGGTGTCGTCTGCAAATTTGATGAGTCCCCCATCTATCCCCTCTTCCAAATCATTGATGAAGATGTTAAAGAGCACTGGTCCTAAGAAAGAGCCTTGTGGTACCACACTGTATACTTTCTTCCATATAGATGCAGTTCCATTGAGCTTGGAGAGGTACAAGGACTAAGAATTAAAACCTGTGCTCAAATATTGAAATAGTCCGGAAGGGGAACCACAAGGGCATAAGTGACACTGACCAGGTTTTCCTGGTCCAGAGATGGATTCAATCGATGTACCACTAAATAGTGGTCAAAGTGAGTCAGGAGGAAAATTAAGGATTTCCAGTTTGGGAAGTATTACCACAACCTTAAAGAAAATAATTAAAAATATCTAGTGGTTTAGTGGCAAAAGATACTATCTAGAACAGAGGCACCCAACCTTTTGGACACCAAGGAGCGGTTCCGTGGAGAAATGTTTTTCCATGGACCGGAGACTGCATGGTTTTGTGTGTTGCCTACATCCAGTGGATGGGGCGTCATTAGTTTGCGTGGCCCAGTTGCTGTTGTGCCAGGACCCGGTGCCAGTCCACGGCCCGGGGGTTGGGGACCCCTGATATAGAACATAACCACGGTTGTATTACAACTGTGAGCTTTTTTAACCAGGAACCAAATGAATGATTGCCACATCTCTGTTCATCACATATGCCTGTAGGTACGCTGAGTGGGACAATAAGGACAGTACAATAATTTTGCAATGTTTGCATTGCATAAGCAAAAACGGGTACATCTCTCTCTTAAGCTCTGTTGTACTTGGAAGTGCACCAAGACTAATGTTAAGCCAAGGGTTTTTAGCTCAATCAGTCAACTTGAAGCATCAAAATATCCAAAACCAGTTTCTATGGAGATTCTCACTCATCCAGGTCAGGGTTGTCCCAAAGGTGGTTTTTTTTTTTTCAGGAGGCAACTGGACTTTCTTGTTTTTTCTTTGAAGATGTTTTGCTTCTCATCCAAGAAGCTTCTTCAGCTCTGACTGGATGATGGGGGAATGGAAGGATTTATACTCCTTGCAGATAGCTAGTCATTTGCATTCCTTTAGTGAGTCGTTGGGACCATTTGGAGATTTACCTGTGTCCCCAGGGTCACCTGAATTGTGCAAATGTGTGTGGAGTACCTCCACAGACACTTAGCTATGCACTTTGGGATGAACCCCCTTTGAGTGGTGCAGGAGCATGAATGTATTTCCAGAAAACATCACGGACTCCAGGAACCATTTGTGCTTCATTTTGAGATGCAGACAACACAGACTCATCCCCAACAGCCTGCGTCTGTCTTCAACAGGGAAGGGACCCAGGGCGGAAAACATCCTGAACCCAAGAAGGCTCCACACCCGTTTGCATCACTCAGGTGACCCTGAGAACACAGGGAAACCTCCAAGTGGTCTCAACGACTCTCTAAAAGGATGCAAATGACCAGCTGTCTGCAAGGAGTATAAATCCTTCCCTTCCCCACCATCCAGTCAGAGCTGAAGAAGCTTCTTGGATGAGAAGTGAAACATCTTCAAAGGAAAACAAGACAGTCCAGTTCCCTTGTAAAAAAGCATCTATGAGATACTCTGGGACACCTTTCAGGTGTCCAGGTTTTTCACTTTGGAATCCAAGACAGCTCATGAAGTAGTGGTATAGATATGTGCTTAGTAGCCAACAACATTTATTACTCGTGTAGATGCATTTTACACCAGACGAAGCTTCTGAATGCTCTTCAAGGGCAATCTCATGTAGAGTCCATTGCAGTTGTCTAGAGATCATGAGACTCGGAGTAGGGCCTCCCTGTCCAGAAATGGACTCAACTGTTACCCCACCCACAGATGTGCCAAGGCCTTCACATCTGGTCTTCTGGCAGGAGCTGTGAGTCCAGCAGAACCCCTAAATTGTACAGAACATTTGTCTAATGCAGTCTCACCACATCTAGAACCCAAGATGGAAAATCCCTAGCATGGGATGGTTGAAACACCCAAACTCATTAAGATCTCCTAATTAGGTCCTCCTCTAGATCCCCTCCTGAAAGGAAGTGGATCTCCACCACTGATGGAATATTTTCTCCAGGAATACTTGATGGACCCATGGTAGTATCATTTGGACACTAGGTGAAGGCCTTTTTTTAATTTCCTAGGATTTTAAATTGGCATTTAATTGCACTTCAATTCATATTGTTTCAGTTGTCAAATGCACTTTCTGACAGCTGCCCAGATTATTTTGCGTATCATTGTTTCTGTTTTTACTCAAATTGTAGGTTTTTTTTTTTAAACTGTCTTTTGTTTTGACCCTGGGGGTAGTTTAAACATTTTCATAAATAAATATCTAGATAAAAACCTTCTGTCCTTCTAGCACTATGTCACAACCAAAGATATCTTCATGCACAAACCCCAATGTATTATTCTACATCCTCGCGATGTGCAGCATTTATGTGTAACACAATATGTCAGACAAAGAATCTTTCTTGGGATCTATTGATTTTCAGTAGATACTTCCAGGAATACGAATAGGATTGTGTTGCAAAAGGAATCTTTTTAGCAAGGAACCAAAAGAGTGAATGACAGCTTATGCCTGTAGGCAAGCTAATAGGGACAATACGGACAGTACAATAATTTTGCACGGTGTGCAATGTTTGCATATCTCTCTTAAGCTGCTTCTGCTCCTGCTCGAGCAGAGGGCTGGACTAGAAGACCTCCAAGGTCCCTCCCAGCTCTATTCTATTCTATTCTATTCTATTCTATTCTATTCTATTCTATTCTATTCTATTCTATTCTATTCTATTCTATTCTATTCTGTATTCTGTTCTGTTTTTAAGCCCTGTTGTATCTGGAGGTGCACCAAGACTTTTTAGCCAAGGGTTATTAGCTCAATCACTCAAAATATCCATAGGGAGAGGGAAGTGGGGGGAAAAATGTATGTCTGGGGGACATAATGGAAGAGATCATACAACTCTGTGGCATCTCGTCCTCATTTTGGGCACAGTGATAACTGTCAAAAATTGCTCTCTAAGATATGCAAAGTTTTCCTTCAATCAATCGAGTTCCTATTTTAAGCTCTTATCAGAATCAATATGGAGCTGGAAGGGACCTTGGAGGTCTTCTAGTCCAATCTCCTGCTCCAGCAGGAGAGCCTATAGCATTTCAGATAGGTGGCCATCTAGTCTTTTCTTAAACAACTCAGTGATGGAGCACCCACAATGTCTGAAAGCAAGCTGTTCCACTGGTTAATTGCTCTCACTGTTTCTCCTTAATTCCAGGTTGCTTCTCTCCTTGATTAGTTTCCCACCATTGTTTCTTGGCTAAAAAGTCTTGGTGTACTTCCAAATACAGTGGGGCTTAACACAGACGTGGACCTGTCTTTGCTTATGCAATGCAAACATTGCACACCGTACAAAATTACTGTCCTGTCCCTATTAGCTTGCCTAGAGGCATAAGCTGGGAACAGAGATGTGGCATTCCCTCGTTTGGTTCCTTGTTAAAAAAAAAGTTCACAATTGCAACACAACCATACTCATATTCCAGGTAGTATCTTTTCATGCTAATCTGCTGAGTATTTTTAATTTTATTTTTGATAATGTTAAATCCATCATGTATATACTATCCTTCGTGCAGGAGACCACTCTAGAATAGAATAGAATAGAATAGAATAGAATAGAATAGAATAGAATAGAATAGAATAGAATAGAATAGAATAGAATCTCATTTTGTTGGATAGGGCCCATTGTTCAAGTTTGTCAAGATCTTTTTGGATCCTGAATTTGTCTCCTGGGGTGTTGGCTACTCCTGATAGTTTGGTGTCATTTGCAAATTTGATTAGTTCTCCTTCAATTCCCTCATCTAAGTTATTTATGAAGATATTGAAGAGTACTGGGCCTAAGATGGAACCTTGTGGTACCCCACTGGTTACTTCTCTCTGTGTGGATGTAGTGCCATTGAGGACTAGTCATTGAGTACGGTTTGTCAGCCAGGTACAGATGCATCTGGTGGTGATGTTGTCTATTCCACTTTTTTCTAGCTTACCAAGGGGTAATGTCAAGCCCCATGGGGCTTGCCATTCACCGGTGGGGGGGTGAAACAGAGCACCGACCGCAGCAACCAGACGCCGCCCTGACGCCAGCCGGTCCTCAGAGCCGAGCCAGCCGCCGGAATGGGCCAGCTGGGCGCCGCCAGACATAGCCGGCGGTGGGAGGAGACTACGGCCATCAGCGTAGCAGCTGAGCATCGGGGAAAGCTGCCGCTCGCCGCTAGGAACCGCTGGAGGCCTCCGGTGGCTGAGAAGAAGCTGCTGACGGCCGGGCAGGCCTGCGGAGGTCCAGAGGGAACAGCCGAGGGCAGGACCAGCATGAAGTTGATGGGAGGCTCTGGCCTGGGTGGCTGGACGGGAGGCCAGCAGGATGTGGCTAGGCCAGGGGAAGGGTGTAAACAGACCAGGGGTTTTTTTGTCTCTTTTGCGTGGATGCTGGTTTGCTACTGGTGGTGGGGCTTTGGGGCATGGCACAGTTATGTAAAGCACTGGGAGCAAAGCACTCCCAGTGCTGACTTTTTGTTTGCTAAGGAATAAACCTTGCTTGCACCTCGTACCTGCGTTCCTTGCCTGTTTTACTTTGGACAACGACGGACGGCGGTGACAGTAAGTTAGCACTCACATTCTTCAATGGATGTGCCAGGGACCAGTTCGGCGAGGCTGGGTACCAAGGACCTTCGTCGTGGCACAGCCATGCGGCTACACGGGAGACGGCCTCGTGGCAACGGGTGGACGTATCCTCAAGGCATCCCAAGTCAACCCGGTTCCGGCTGAGCAGCCCGAGGCTACAGGTGCCGCCAGCCCTGAGTGCTTCCGTAGGCCCCATACCCGGTGCATCATCCACGCAACCCCAAACCGTGTGGCCAGGTGGGTCAGGGGATGACTCATGGGGAGCACCTCCAGGGAGGACACCAGGGCCACAGGGGACCGGGCCTGGAACCCAGAACTTGCCAACCCTGGCTGATGCTGTCCGGGGTGTGGGTCCGCCCACGGCCCTGTGGGGTCCAGGGATGGCATGGGGTCCACTGCCCATACCTATCTCGTTTGATGGGAACCCAGATAGACTGGCCATGTTCCTGAGCCATGTGATTAGTCACTTGGACCGGTATGCCCATCTGTACCCGTCCCAATGGGCGATGGTAGTGGCAATTACGGCAGGACTACAGGGGGAGGCGGCGGCATGGGCCGCCGACCCTATAGTGATCATGCCCGGGAGTTGGCTGATGCGGGCTTGTTTCTGGAGGCCCTGCATACCCAGTTCAAGGACACGTCACGGCTCCAGCGGGCTGAGGCAGAGGTCCTGTCGCTAAAACAACAAGGCAGGCCCGTGGCAGATTACATTCGGGACTTCCGGCAGTTGGCGAGTCAACTGTGCTCTTCTTGGCCAGAGCGGCTGTTGGTCCACAACTTCCGGGCAGGCCTCGACCGACAGCTACGCCAGGCCTGTGTCTATAGGGGTGTGCCAAACTGGCTTTGGGAGTGGTTTAGAGTGGCGGTGGACCTGGACACAGGACTCAGGGAGTTCCATAAGGGAGGAGAAGATACAGGTCGACCCTGACGGCCATGGGAGGGAGGACAGGCCCTGCCGGCCGGCCTGTCAAGGCCTCCTGGCCCTCCCAGTGGGGCCTCATTTTGCTGTTTCCAGTGTAACCAGCCAGGCCATCGGGCGGCGGACTGTCCAGCCCCTAGTCCACGGAGCCCCGCAGCAACCGGAAGAGTTACTCCAAGTCTGAAAAAGACCCCCGAGAAGTTGAGAGCGGCAAAACAGCCTGCAACCCCGGCGATCCAGTGGGTGCTTCCGGTGGAGGAGGATGCCACAGCAGTGGCCAGATATCAAATAGACGCCGCCAATAGTGAGGATGATGCAGCGAACGACCCAATGGTGAGTGAACCCGTGAACCCCTTTGTCCTTCCTATAGCCTTGACGAGTCCACAGACCGGGGTGCAGAGGGAGTATTGGGCTCTTATAGACACTGGGTGTACTCGGTGTTTGATGAGCAGAGCAGTAGCAGTAGAGAGTGGCATTAAACTGCAATGATTGGCTCACCCTGTCCGCTTTGAGCAAGTGGATGGGTCTCTGTTGGGGGGGGCAGCCACTCTCGTCATGGAACCGGTCCGCTTGGAGCTGGGTTCGCATTGGGAGGTCCTCAGGTTTATTGTTGTTCCATCCATGACCGAGGCTGTAATCCTGGGCCACATTGTGGGTGGGAAGGAGGACATTTACGCCCCCCGGCTGGTGCAGGCATTTCACCGTAGGTGCCCGGGAAAGCTGGGTAACGGAGCCTGTAGCTGCATGTGCTCACCCACGACCTTTTGTCTTTCAGGAGCAGCCTTGGTAGAGGGGGCCGCATGTCAAGCCCCATGGGGCTTGCCATTCACTGGTGGGGGGGGGTGAAACAGAGCACAGACCGCAGCAACCAGATGCCACCCTGACACCAGCCGGTCCTTGGAGCCGAGCCAGCCGCCGGAACGGGCCAGCTGGGCATTGGAAGCAGCCCTCCAACTCCGTTGGAGTTCCTTTATTCCTCCAATTTTGAGCATAAACCAGTCTGGAAGCCGTTAGAATGTGTAACATTAAATAAAGTACGCCTTTGTCATACTTTTGCGTGGTTATACCTAATAGGAAAAGTTCTGGTTTTGGCTCTACCACTTGCTCTAATATTCCCTCCAACCATTCTTTAATCCTATTCCAAAAATCACAAGTTCGCGTGCACTCCCACCACATTTATTTATTAATAAGACTTATATGCCGCCCTTCTCCCCCATGGGACTCAGGGCGGCTCACAGCATATTAAAAAACAATACAAAACATTTCCCTATAAAAGCCAATTAAAAACCAAATATTTGTAGCTGTGTCTTGTTTAAAATCATTAAAAATTGTCCCTATTTAAAAATTCACCCTAGGTCAGTCCCGCTTGCTGA
>NW_015389766.1:16626-17814 GCF_001527695.2 Protobothrops mucrosquamatus | reverse complement strand
TATTCTGTTCTGTTCTGTTCTAGGGAAATTTTCACAGCTGACCTTTCTATTAAACAATATATCATCTCATATATAATAAGATAACAAGATTAGAAAAATAAATATCAAATAAGATTTCTATGTTTTATTTCTTTCATCCAGGATACACTAGTAGCTGTCACATATGCTCCCCTTGGTCTTGTGAAACCGTTCAGAATTGTCCAGCTGATCAAGGAACATGCTTTAAAATGTGGAATTCTACTGACATGTTGATGGGTAAGTACAGTCCTTATCTTTTCTCACAGCTTTTCTTCTCAAGCCCAAACTAGAACTCCCAAATGCACCTGAGAGTTGAAGGTCGTGTAGAAGCTTTCTGTGCTCTGCCCAGGTTCCCCTGAGGTCATGGCCTGTGGCTGGACAGTCTAAGGAATGCAAGGGAAGGGGGGGCTTGGAATGGGGAGCCCCATCCATCCCAGCAACAGCACAGATTGGAGGGGGGGACCTTCTTTAGAGAAAGGGGGCGGGAATGGCTGGGAGAGCTGCGGGTTTATTCATACATTGACGGAAATTGGATTAAGCCATGAAATATCCAGGAGGGATGGCATTGCCCCCAAATCATGTCAGAACACGGGACTTTTCCCCAGAGATATCTCATTTATTTATTTACTCCTGAGTATTCCCTAGAGGAGTAAATAAATAAACAAGATATCTCTGGGGGAAAGTCCTGTGTTCTGAGTATTCCCTAGAGCAGGGGTGTCCAAACTTTTTTCAAAGAGGGCCAGATTGGATGAAGTGAACGTGCTGGAGGGCCGAACATTTTTCCAAACATTCTTTGAACCATTACAATTAAATGCAAATGAATTATTTTATGCCTCTTTCCTCTCCCTCTCTTTCCTCTTTTTCTCTCTCTCTCTTTCCTTTCCCTTTCCTCTCCCCTCTCTCGCTTTCTCTTTCCTCTCCCCCTCTTTCTCTTTCCTCTTTCTCTCTTTCTCTTTCCTCTTTCTTTCCTCTCTTTCCTCTTTTCTTCTCTTTCCTCTTTCCTTCCTTTCTCTTTCCTTTCTCTCTTTCCTCTCTCTTTCCTTTATTTCTCTTTCCTCTTTCTCTTCTCTTTCCTCTTTCTTTCCTCTCTCTCTTTTCTCAATCTTTTTTCTTTCCTCTTTTTCTTTCTTTCCTCTTTCTCTCTTTCCTCTCTCTCTTTCCTTTCTCTTT
>NW_015389766.1:10753-15210 GCF_001527695.2 Protobothrops mucrosquamatus | reverse complement strand
CATGCCTGACTGCCGTCCGGCCCGGGCTGGGGAGACATGTGGCCGGTTCGGCTTCCCGGGGAGCGATGCTCCCGCTGGCCGCCGCACCAGCCATGACTGCCGCCCAGCACGGGGAGACATGTGGCTGGTTCGGCTGCCCAGGGAGCGGCCCAGGAAGTGATGCCCTAGCTGAGACTGGAACAAGTAAGCCGGGGGGGGGGCGAATCACCTGCCCCGCAGTCACTTCGCGGCGGTGCTCTGCGGACTCAGAGCTCCCTCCCTCCCCCCCTGCCACTGACCTTCCATCTCTGGCTCTGCTGCTGCTTGGCCAACAGTTGCGCCGGCTGGACATCGCAACTGTTGCGCCGGCTGGACATCCCTCTCACAAAACCCACAGTTAGCGAGTCTCCCTCCAGGATCCAGCAGGCAGTGAGGCTGGAATGAGCAGGATTAGGTCCAATCCCTATTGAATCATGGCTTGGCTTGGCTCACCCTACATTCAGACAGGGTAAAGAAAGAGGAGAAACCCACAACCAAATCTTTCCTCAGAACTAAGGAGAAACTTCCTGACAGTCAGAACAATTAACCAGTGGAACAACCTGCCTTCAGAAGTGGTAAAGGCTCCAACACTGGAAGTTTTTAAGAAGAGACTGGACAGCCATTTGTCCGAAATGGTATAGGGCTTCCTGCCTGAGCAGGGGGTTGGACTAGATGACCTCCAAGGTCCCTTCCAACTTTATCATTATTATTATTGTTAAGAACCAATTGGTCCCTGTTTTCAAGGCAAACTCTACTGTTCCATGTGCAAAATTTGGGCACCTAGAAAATTGGACTAACACTACCATTCTGCGTGCAAAACATGGGCACCTGGAAAACTGGCATCTCTTCCTGAATTTATAGAAGCTTGTATAACCTGTGTAAAGTACAAAATTAAACAGAAGATCTGTCTGGAAAGTTCAGTGCTTCTTATTTTTTGTTTGTGCTTCAATTAACCAAGTGGACAAAAGCTTTGAGTCTTCTCAAGGTTGTGACTGTGTCTTTTTTCTACTTTCGACAAAAAGGGCCTCCTCTGAGCAGATCTGAGCAGGAGAGGTTCTCCCTCTGGATTTCAATCTTGAGATCCAAAAGTCAGGATAGGCACAGGAGATGGACAAGGTGCTGGTCGGGCATGGCAGTAAAGTTTCTGAAAGAAAATGTCCAGCAGGAACGTCGGGACAGATAAAGCTGATAGATACCTTGAGTCCTAGGTCAACAATCCCTGCAAAGAAAAGACCTTTCATGACTCAAGACATTAAAACAGACATTTATGAAACCTGTGGAAGCCCAGAACAAAATGATCTTGTCACTCACAGGAACCTCTTGTCCATGAAAGGTTTTCATAACAAAGATCTTCATCTATCAAACCTAGCTTTTATTCTAGACTACGGGTCACGATCACACAATCCCTTGATCCAGATGATTTCAACAAAAGGTCAAGAGTATCCTGAGATATTGTCATCAGAGATCTACAAACTGAACCATTAGAAACTTAACTAGGGGAAGGGGTTTTGTCATATCTCAAGAGGGATGTGGAATGGTCAATCTGGGGTCCCAGATAAGCAATCTTCGTAGCTTGACATTTATATCAAGGGATAAACAACTTCTTAGGACTGTGAGAAAACATAGAGAACCAGGTAAAAAGGAGATTCTTCCAGGCCAGGATGGAAAGCAGACCCAAAGGAAAATCCATGATTTGGTCTCGAGTGGAAATACTCAGAAGAAGACTCAGGAGGTTTCTCAGAACTGAACTCAGTCACCACCAAACAAATCTATTCCTCAGAATTTCCTCAGAGGAAATTTTGAGAAATCTTCAGCTGAGATTGTCCCAGTAAGGGTAATTTGGCCTAAAGTATCAAGATCCTCACTGACAGAAAAAAAGCTAAACATGATGGAAAAGGGATGTGAGATCCTTTCTTGAAACCCAGATAGGGTAGGAATTCACCAATATCCCCTCATCCAAATCATTGATGAAGATGTTGAAGAGTGATGGGCCTAAGAAAGAGCCTTGGGGTACTCTAACCTTTACCCTAACCCTAACCCTAACCCTTACCCTAACCCTAACCCTAACCCCACTGCATACTCCCCTCCATGTAGGTGCAGTTCCATTGAGCTTGGAGAGACACAAGGTTTGGGAATTAAAACCTGTGCTCAAATATTAAAATAGTCTTGAAGGGTCTCTTGGTTTGCAGATGGACTCAACTAGTGTGCCACCAAATGGCGATCAAAATGAGTCAGGAGGAAAATGGGGGATTGCAGCTTGTGAAGCATTACCTGATAGCTCAACCCTAAAAAAATAATAAAAATATCTAGTGGGTTAGTGGTAAAAGATGCTATCTAGAACACAACAATGTGACCTTTTTTAAACCAGGAACCAGGTGAATGAATGACACGTCTCTGTTCATCACGTATCCCTTTATGTACGCTGAGTGGGACAATATGGACAGTACAATCATTTTGCACAGTGTGCAACATTTCCATTGCATAAGCGAAGTGTCATGGTTCTGAAAGAAGAAGCTTTTCAAAGAACTTTGAGGCTTTGTTTACCTCAAAGAATCCTTTTATTGCTACATAGCTTCGGCACGTACATAAAGAAGCCAAAAACTGAATCCTCCCTCCCCCAATCACCCGTAACAAAGCATAACTCACTCCTTCATTTAACAGTCATCAATCACATTCTCCAATTAGTTTGAAGTGTGAACTTTCCCTCCCATAACTCCTCTGATTACAACTGACCTTGGAAATACTGTGCTGAAATATTGTTATGGCTAACTATCCCCCGAGTACATACTTCCCCCCCCCCACTATTCTAACATTGTCTGACTTTAACTCTAGAAGTGATACACAGGCAAAATAAAACATGTTTGCTTCTTCATATATGTCAAGCAAGAACATCCGATGTTAGCAGCCTTGACACGAAGACAGGTACATATCTCTCTTAAGCTCTGTTGTATTTGGAAGTGTACCGAGACTAATTTTAAGCCAAGGGTTTTTAGCTCAATCAGTCAACTTGAAGCATCAACATATCTACAGGGAGAGAAAAATTCCCACTCACCCCAAAGCCCAGCTAGGTGATCTCTGGTGTCCCCTCCGACACTCTCACTCCAGGACTGAGGGAGCTTTAGAACAGTCTCCAGAGACAGCTCATGAATCATGATCCATCTTCTCTCAGGTGGGCGTGATGGAGAAGAGTTTTGCCATCCTTCACCCCAAATCCACCTCCTCTATTTCAAGGCCTCTTCCTCTTCCTCTCAGCTTGCCCCAGAGAGAAGAAAGGGCGGGAAAGAGCAGTGTTGGACTTGCAGGTTTCACTGAGGAAAGATTCGGTTGTGGGTTTCTCCTCTTTCTTTACCCTCTGAATGTAGCGTTACTACCCAGTGAGCCAAGCCAAGCCATGATTCAACAGGGATTGGACCTAATCCCGCTCATCCCAGCATCACTGGGATGACTGCTGGATGATGGAGGGAGACTCGCCAACGGTGGGTTTTGTGAGAGGGATGTTCAGTTTTGAGGGGCAAACTCGAAAAATCAACACAGTTGAATTGAATTCTGAGGTTTATTGGATTCTCAAACTACAGAACTAACAGAACGAAGCTTGCGGAACAAGAGAAAAGGGAAAGAGGGTAAGGGGTCAAAGAAAGCAGGGGAGGGGGGAGATTATGGACCATCCTGTGGTAAAGGCCAGAAGCATAAATCTTCAGGGAATGAGAATAAAAGTCAAAGACGTTAGTCACGAACAGAAGATTTCCAAGTTGCACCTGTCTGTGGCACAACACTTAACAAGCTCGTTGGCTCGCGCAGAAGGGCAATTGCGAGAACATCCCTTGATAATGGTGGGTCCTAGGAAGGAAAGACAAACCAGGATGATTATGAAAAATGCTGAAGAACAGATCTGGGGCTGTTGCTGAACAAAATGCTAAACCCACTCTTCACACATTTATGGGTTCCCTCCCAGTAGTAAAACAGACCTCCTTCCTCCTCTAGGGAATACTCAGGAGTAAATAAATAAAAAAATGAATCTGTGGGGGAAAGTCCTGTGTTCTGACATGACTCAGGAGCGATTCCATCCCTCTTGGGTATTTAATGTGATAATTCTAAAAACTCAGCCAATTCTAGAACAGACTGTCTACTCTCCCAGCATGCTTCTCTCCCCTTTCTCTGAAGACGGTCCCCCCCCCACAAACCTCAGCTGCTTCTGTCAGGGATGGGGTTCCCCATTCCAAGCCCCCCTTTCCTTTTTTAAAAATAGATATTTTATTAATTTTTAACTATAGCAATCTCCAGTGCCCGGTGCGCAGCGTGTTGTCTTGGTTTACATTTTAACAAGAAAAGAAGGACAATAATAATTAATTAAACAATAATTAAATAATAAAAACACACAAGAGTCACTACAATGGATAATGTTGGAGATTTACAATGAGGTGCTGGAGGAGGCAAAGATA
>NW_015389766.1:6632-7687 GCF_001527695.2 Protobothrops mucrosquamatus | reverse complement strand
ATCCATGTTGTCTCCCCCCTTCAAATAATCTTTCATCAATGTTTTAATTCAAAAGTCAATTTATCAGTCAGTCAAAATAACAGTTCAGTATGTTAAGCCACTTTAAATCCTTCCTACAGATTCTCCTCTAAAAGATTAGCCAAAAAGCCAAGGTTTTTCTTTCCCATAAACAGCTTAGATTTAAGCAACAGTCCAGGTGCGGTTTTTTTTTTCAAACACTTTTTAATCTTATAGCTGGCTCTTCCTTTGTTCCAAGCTGTCTTCAAGGTTATTTGTAATTCAAAGGAACAATGTTTCTAGGCACTCTGCCAATTGCTGAGTCCTTATTGTTAGTGTTCTATTCTGAGTCTCCACCAGATGTCAGCAGTTATTTCTTTTTTTCAGTTTTTCTTTCAATCAAAAAGTTATTTTGGTTATATATTTGTATAATTCCATCAAAAAAATTCTTAGGGTATAATCTTGACAGTTTTTTAGTTCCTAAATTTGTCCAGACTGAGGTATGTTAAATACAATTTTAATATATTTCTTCCCTCCTTTAATATTAATTTGCCGCTTCCATCTGTAAGGGAATGGGGATATAGTCCCCGCCCTTCACTTCTGGAGGTTTTCTTGCTTTGGGAATCTTTTCAAGGATTTAGATAGTAGATAGAAGAAAGAAGATCAGTACTCTCACCAATTCCAAGCACGACGTTCACCAATGTCCAGGTTCGTGCTCTGGGACTTCGGCTGCAAGCAGTTTGGGCTAGACGTTGATCTCATGCTAGCCTTTCTCCTGTTGGGTTCAGAGGGCTTTCCCCAGATCAAACGAAGCGATTGCCGTTGCTTTGTGATCAATGGGGTGCCCCTCCTTCATGGTCATCTCTCTGGGGCAACTTTGGACCCATCTAGGGTCCCCTAAGCAGGAAGAGACTAGCCGTGGGGAGCGGAGGTCCGTTCTTGCGCAGCCATGCGCTGCGGGCACAAGACCGGAAGTCCCCCAAGCACCCCTTTCCTTACATTTCTTAGACTGGCCAGCAACAGGATGTGACCTCAGGGGAACCCAGATGGGACACAGG
>NW_015389766.1:0-4450 GCF_001527695.2 Protobothrops mucrosquamatus | reverse complement strand
CATCTCTCTGGGGCAACTTTGGACCCATCTAGGGTCCCCTAAGCAGGAAGAGACTAGCCGTGGGGAGCGGAGGTCCGTTCTTGCGCAGCCATGCGCTGCGGGCACAAGACCGGAAGTCCCCCAAGCACCCCTTTCCTTACATTTCTTAGACTGGCCAGCAACAGGATGTGACCTCAGGGGAACCCAGATGGGACACAGGTAGGTCCTAGGTGACCTGAAAACCTCAGCTGCATTTGGGAGTTCTAGTTTGCATTCCCCCCCCCCCAAATAATTGGGAGAAAGGATAAGAACAGGTCTTACTTGGTTTATTAGTTGTGATTTCCAAATAAAAGCATTGGTTCTGCTCAGGTGCACAAACCAAAACATCTTCACAATCGTATCCAATGCATGAGTAACATGTAAAGGTGTATCCTGGATGAAAAGAAACAAAACATAGAGATTTTAGTTTGATATTTGTTTTTCTCATCTCGCAACCATATTATTTCTTAGACGATGGATCATTTAATAGTAAGGACAACTGTGAAAATTTGCCTAGAAAGATCAAATGGTCCAAAAATAGGAAACTCTGAGTTCTAGTCCCACCTTAGGCGTCTTTGCACTATTCGCCTTCTCTTCTCCCATCCTACATTTACACATTCATGGGTTCCCTCCCAGTAGGAAAGCGGACCTTCTTCCTCCTCTAGGGAATACTCAGGAGTAAATAAATAAAAAAAGATATCTCTGGGGGAAAGTCCTGTGTTCTGACATGACTCTGGGGCAATGCCATTCCTCTTGGGTATTTAATGTGATCATTCTAAAAACTCAGCCAATTCCAGAAGAGACTGCCTCCTCTCCCAGCATGCTTCTCTCCCCTTTCTCTGAAGATGGTTCCCCCCCCCCAAATCTCAGCTGCTTCTGTCAGGGACGGGGCTCCCCATTCCAAGCCCCCCTTTCCTTGCATTCTTTTGACTGTCCGGCAACAGGCCGTGACCTCAGAGGAACCCAGACAGGACACAGGCAGGTCCTAGGTGACCTGAAACCCCCAGCTGCATTTGGGAGCTCTAGTTCACATCCCGTTTAAAAAAAAAATTGGGAGAAGTGATAAGAACTGGACTTACTGAATATATTTTTTCTGTTTATCAAATAAATGCATTGTTTCTGCTCAGGTTTACAAAACTCAAACTCTTTACAAATGAATCCGATGCACGAGTGACATCTCAGGGTGTATCCTGAATAAAAGAAATAAAAAATAAAAATCTTAGTCTGATTGCAATCTTATTGTTTATTACATGATAGATCGTTTAATAAAGGTCAACTGTGAAAATTTGCCTAGAAAGATCAAATGGCCCAAAAATAGGAAACTCTGAGTTATAATCCCATCTTGAAGCTGGGATGAAAAAAAATATGACGTTTTCTGAAACATGCCATAAAATATAACCAAATGGCAACATCCGTGGCTGGTCTCTGTTTGGAAGCTACGCAGGGATGGTTCTGGTTAATCCCAGGATGGGAGACCTCCGGGATGTAGGTTAGAAGGTGGGTTCTCTGAAATCCCTGCAAGAACAACCAATCCCAAGTTTGTGTCAAGGAAACCACAATCTTGACTTGAAGGAAGCAACACTGATCCCCTTTGGCTGTACTATCCAAAGCCAGAAATAGACAGATGGTGGGGCTAAGAAAAGGGAAAATTTTTCATCTCCCTCCGAGGAGTAATTCCAGGGCAGATTTCACTACCCAAAGGAGCCTCTCCTTTCAGAGGCAGTCTACCTCAGAATGCCAGCCTGGAAGAGCCTCTGTCTCTGCTATGGGCTTCTCTCCAAATGGAGAGCAACTCCTCTCCCCTCAAGGTTCCCATGGACCCTCCTTATGCAGAGCAGAACAGCGAGAAAGTCACACCAACACAAAGGAGCACAACTGCCTCCAATACCATCCCTCCCTCCGCCCCCTTGTTTCTGGTTTAATTGCCACCCAAGATCAAAGCTTGATGGCCCTACCTGGTTCCAGGTACAGGAATGCCACCATCACCAAGGCAAGAAGAAGAGTTTTCATCTTGCAATTTTCTCTTCAGCCTGCAAAGTGTAGCCCAGGATGGCAGAGGGCACTTATTTACATCCCTCTGAGATGTTGTACTTGTGGGGTGGATATCTAGGATGAAGAGAGAAGAACGGGGAGATTCAGGAGAAAAGAGAGAGGGCAGCAGGTGTGGCCCTTTTCCCCTGACACCAAAACGGAAACTGGATCAGACCAGATGAAGAACCAACCGGTCCGGTCCTTGAAGACAAACAGGACCGTTCCGCGTGCAAAACCTGGGCACCTGGACAGTTGGCATCTCTTCCTGTATTTATACAAGATTATACAACCTTTACATAATGCACAATTAAGAAGAACATCTCTCTGCAAAGTTCAGTGCCTTCTTGTTTTTTATTTGTAATTCAATTAAAGAAGGGAAAGACTCAATCAATCAATTAGAATAGAGCTGGAAGGGACCTTGGAGGTCTTCTAGTTCAACCCTCTGCTCACGCAGAAGACACTATACGATTTCAGTGGCTGTCCAGTCCCTTCTTAAAGACCTCCAGTGATGAAGCATCCACAATTTATTGAAGGCAAGCTATTCCGCTGGTTAAATGTTCTCACTGTTAGAAACTTTCTCCTTAATTCTAAGATGCTTTGGAAATAGGTTGACCCCCTGGTCTTTGTGGCAGCCGCTCAAATACTGGAACGCTGCTATCATGTCACCCCTAGTCTTTCTTTTCTCTAGATACCTAATTCGAGCAACCGTTCTTCATACATTTTTATCTCCAGGCCCTTAATCGTCTTAGTTGCTCTTATTGTTAGGGGCAGCGCAACGGTGAATAGAATGTGAAGGATGTGTGTATATAATGTATGTTCTTATTTGTGGTTTTTTATTGTGTGTAGTGTGCACTGTGGACAGCACTTAATTTCATTGTGAGTTACACAATGACAATCTGTTCTGTTCCATTCCGTTCTGTTGTACTCTACTCTACTCTACTCTACTCTACTCTACTCTACTCTACTCTACTCTACTCTACTCTACTCTATTCTATTCTTTGCATTTTTTCCAAAGTCTCAACATCTTTTTTGTAATGTGGTGACCAAAACTGGGTGCAGTATTCCAGCTGTGGTCTTACTAAGGCTTTACAAAGCGGTACTAACACTTCATGTGATTTTGATTCTATTCCTCTATTTATACAAGCAAGGATTGTGTTAGCTTTTATGGCTGCTGTTGCACACTACTGGCTCATATTTAAGGGATCGTCCAATAGGACTCCAAGGTCCCTCTCACAGTTACTGTTTCTGAGCCAGGTTTTGCCTAATCTGTACTTGTACCTTTGGTTTTTCTGCCCTGGTGTAAAACCTTGTTTTTCTCCCCATTACATTTCATTTTGTTGGATGGAGCCTATTGTTGTGTCTGGGCTAAACTTGGCATAGAGCCAAGACATAAATAACCATGAGTCCATGAGTCATAAAAGAGCCAAGGTTGCCTACCCCTGAGCTAGGGATTACAGACTTCTAATGCTGTGAGAAAACACAGAGAACCAAGGGAAAAGAGAAATTTTCCAGGTCAGGATGGAAAGCAGAGCCAAAGGAAGAACTGGGGTCTGTTCCAGAGTGGGTGGCATCAAGTGGCATCACTCAATAGAAAAGTAAGGAAGATTTTTGAGGACTGTATTCAGTCACCACCAGACAAATCTATGCTTTTGAATTTCCTCCTGTGATTCTACAAATCTTTTAGCTGAGATTTTTCCATAACTGTGATTTGGTCTGAAATATCAAGATCATCCCTTAGAGATTGAAAGTTGCTTAAAACTATGGAAAAGGCTGGGATATACTTTGGTCCAACACCAGGCAGTGCAGGGGTCCACCCCAAATTCTATTAGGAAAACAAACCATGGGTCAACATGAGCATAATGTAAGCTGTATAAAGTCCCACTGGAGCTTGGGATGTGGGAGGAAAGGCCACCGAGTGGCCAATTGCCCCACACCATGCTCGGTATTGGCTCCACAAACACTGGTCCAACCAGTACAATAATTTTGCACGGTGTGCAATGTTTGCACATCTCTCTTAAGCCCCGCTGTATCTGGAAGTGCGCCAAGATTTTTTAACCAAGAATTATTAGCTCAATCGGTCAATCTGAAGTATCAAAACATGCATAGGGAGAGGGCAGGGGGAGAAACAGTGAGGTGGGGGATATAGTGGAATTTTAGTTGATGGAGAGATGATGCAAGTCTGTGCTTGAATGAGGAGGACTGTGTCCAATCCCTGTTTGTTCATGGCTAGGATTGTGTAACTGGGTAAATTACCCAACTTTCAAATAATATAAAGAAAGTGGAGAAACCCGAAATTAGGTCTATAAGCCCAGCCAGGCCAATTTGACAGACATGGTAACTCTTGTCCAAAGTTCGAGTAACTTGAACTCCCTCTATCACTTCTTCTCTGTTAGTAAGAATT
>NW_015389765.1:34313-52655 GCF_001527695.2 Protobothrops mucrosquamatus | reverse complement strand
TCTATTCTATTCTATTCTATTCTGCATTCTATTCCATTCTTATTTCTATTCTATTCTATTCTATTCACTACCTATTGATGAAGCCTATAAGTAAGTTGCATCCCTAAATCAATGTTTCTCAATCTTGGCTTCTTTCAGATGGATAGATTTCAACTCCCCGTACTGCGTTCTAGAACTTTAACATGAAATAATAAAAATAATAAAAAGTATTATGGGGATGAGCACCTGTTTCCCCTTCTCGCTTTTGAGATTTCGAAGCTTTCGGGCCTCTAACAACAACCGATCCCTTTCAAGCCTCTTTGACACTCGGATTTAGCTCCGATACCTCGCTAGCGCCGGCTTTGTACCCATTATATGAATTAACAATACAGTCACGCAAGAGTCATGATTCATCTAAAATTAAAAGGCATTCAGGCTGACTCAGAAAGTTATTCTTAGAATTCCTCAGGGCAATAGCCTTGCAGCTTGGAAGAGGGCAAGGGCGCCCCCTGCTGGAAGAGAGCAGCGTTACACTTTGGATCATTTTAGATAGAAATCTGGAACGACTTATAAAATAAATTTGCACCGCTCAGGTGACCCTGAGGATACAGGTAATCCTCCACTCAACGACTCTCTAAAAGAAGGCAGATGACCAGCTGTCTGCAAGGAGTGAAGCAAATTTCACAGCTGCAGGGATTCGCTTAAGAACCGTCGCGAGAAATATTGTAAAATGGGTCCAAACTCAGCATCCCAAACTTTCCGTGACAACCCCAAAGGTGCTTTTTTCAAGAGACAACTGGACTTTCTGGGTTTTCTTTTCTTTTTTTTAAGACGGTCGCGGTGTCCCAGGACCACGTAGTCAATTTTGCAGCCTTCTGACCAGCAAAACTTCACTGCTGTTGCAGTTGTGTATTGTCAGAATAATCTGGGGGTCCAATTTGGGGGTCCAACTCAAAGCAGGATTGCCCAACAATAAATAAAAAGGAAATCCAGACAGCTTTGAGGAAAGGAGAATTATTTATTCCCAAAAGCAAAGAGGGGCAGCTTGCCTTGGGGGCAGCTACAGAGAAAATGGGGTACAGAGACACTGTTTTATAGGGGAGCTTGTCCTGATTGTGGAAATGTACACGTGCTGATTCTAGGCCGCAGGGGTAGGCAACCTCGGCTCTTTTATGACTCGTGGACTTCAACTCCCAGAATTCCTGAGCCAGCCATGCTGAGGGGAAAGGGGGAGGTTTCCAAGCTGAGCCATGCTGGCTCAGGAATTCTGGGAGTTGAAGTCCACGAGTCATAAAAGAGCCGAGGTTGCCTACCTCTAGAGTAATATTTGAGGGGCATGGGTGTGTGTAGGTACATGTCATCCATGATACTTATTATCTTGTGAACAAGCAGCTCTGTTTAATTAACTCTATTTCTGTTTACAGACCTTCTCCTTTGATATGTGGATTAAATCTGGGTAACTTATTTGGAGGCTTAAGGAAGTTTAAGCAAAAGATTTCTCACATTGGCTCTTTTTAACTTGATTAACTTAGTTTCAGCTCGGTTGTCAATTATCTAGCAAAGATGCTCATTCTCAGTCTCTGGTGGATTCTGTTCACGTTGAAGGGGAGGTGGAGAGAACATAAAGAATAAACTATATTTTGATACAAAGCTTCCCACAGCTGAACCCCAGCTCCTGTCCATGAAAGGTATGGAGCTTCTGCTTTGTCCTAGCAAGACCCTTTCTCAAGTCTTCTTCCATCTTGTTTTCAGGTTCCTTCTTCCCTTCCCTGAAGCCCTCGGGAATGGCCTTCAAGATTATCTTCTGGCTGGGCTACTTCAACAGCTGCGTGAACCCCATCATCTACCCCTGCTCCAGCAAAGAGTTCAAAAGAGCGTTCATCCGCCTGCTGAAGTGCCAGTGTCGTCGGAGGAGGCCCATCTGGAGGGTTTATGACAACCCTTGGCGAGGGGCCTCCGTCAACGGCTCTAGCCGAGACTCGGAGAGGGAGCCCCGTTCCAAGATCTCCACCCTCAACGGCTCCTTCATATTGAACTCCCACAGCTTGGAACGACCGAGCAGGAGGAAGGCTCTGAACTTGAAGCGGTGGAGGATATTCTCTCCGTTCCGCAGGCCCACCGTCCAGCTGAAAGAGAAAATGAACAGCCTCTCCCACAAAATGCGCGGCAGCTCCCTCAGAGGCGGCATGGCGGCCTCCTTCAAAACGGAGGTGGAGTCGGTGTCCATCGGCATCCCCAATGAGTTCTTGGAATGCATCGACTACCACCTGTACGACGACCTGACCGACTCGGAGTCTTGTGGGCTCAAAGAGACGGATATTTGACGCTAAGGGGGACCGCTCGGGTTTTTTTCTGGATTCAGTTTGGTTGGTCTCCATCTTCTAAGTGGTTGGTTGACAAAGGTGGATGCACTCCATGAGTGAGACAGGTAGACTAACCAAGGTAGTCGTACCCCCCATTGGTAGAATCTACGCTTTGCATTCAGAAGACACCGCATAACTTTTTTGGGAGCTTGTTGCTCTCTGAGCTGGGTGGTTTTCTTGCAGACGTTTCATGACCCAACTAGGTAACATCATCAGTGCTAGAAGGGTGTGGGGTTTGGGGGAGAGGAGGAGGAGGAGGATGACGACGACGACGACGATGACGACCGTGGGGTCCCTGGTGCTCTCTGAGCTGGGTGGTTTTCTTGCAGACGTTTCATGACCCAACTAGATAACATCATCAGTGCTAGATGGGTGTGGGGTTTGGGAGGAGGAGGAGGAGGAGGACGATGATGACCGTGGGGTCTCTGGTGCTCTCTGAGCTGGGTGGTTTTCTTGCAGACATTTCATGACCGAACTAGGTAACATCATCAGTGCTAGAAGGGAGGGAATTTGCTGGAAGGAAGAGGAGGACCGTGGGGGTCCTTGGTGCTCTCTGAGCTGGGTGGTTTTCTTGCAGACGTTTCATTACCCAATTAGGTAACATTATCAGTGCTAGAAGTGGTTTAGGTTTCTCTCTCTGTTTTTATACAGGCAACCCCCCTCCTTTCTAGCACTGATGATGTTACCTAGTTGGGTCATGAGAGGTCTGCAAGAAAAGCACCCAGTTCAGAGAGCACCAAGGACCCCCATAATTCAACCCTGAACTACGAAATGTTCTCTTCTGTGGGTATACATACCCTGGTCTCCAAAGAGCCGTCTATCATAACCCTGGTTGGAAATTGAGTCGCCTAAAGTTACCTAAAGGAGGTCAGTTGGCCACAGGGTGGGAAGGACAAGTACAGATAGTCCTCAACTTACGACAGTTGAGCCCCAAATTACGGTTGCTCAGCGAGGCAGTTGTGAAGGGAATTTTGCCCCATTTTACCACTTTCCTCGCCCCCGTCGTTCAGTAAACCACTGCCCTTGTTAAATTAGTAACGTGGTTGTTAAGTCAACTTTGCTTTTCCAGAATGCTGGCTGGGGGATTCTGGGAGTTGAAGTCCACAGATCTTCACGATTGAAAATCATAGCATTGGGGGAAGAAAAATCAACTATAAAACAGTTCCTCTTTGTTGTGACTTCCTAGGTCACAGCTGACTTCATCCATGCATTAAGTTAATTAAAAAAAAAAAAAGACAAAACAGTAAGCCAGAATCTGCCGTACAGCCACGGATGGGGGAAGCCAAGTTAATAACTTATTGAAGTAATTATTTCTACTTTATTTCAAGTACTAGATGTCCTGGAACTGTCAGCTCTAAGTTAGCCCAAAATAATTGTCCCCAAAAATATTCCACTCGTACTAGAACAGGAACTGGAGACAAATCCATGGACATTGTACTTTGCCAAGTGATTTGGCACAAGGATTCCTAACTATCTCACATAATAAAAAATAAATGCGGAATAACAGAATAACAGAATTGGAAGGGACCTTGGAGGTCTTGTAGTCCAACCCCTTGCTCAAACAGGGGACCCTCTACCATTCTGGACAAAATCCATGATTCAGAATTCAATGACTTATAATAAATTGCGTATCTGTTTTCGGGCCCGGCACAAGACCCCCAAATCAGGGGCCGAACTTGGCTACTTGACTGTCTAACAGGCTACTTGACTGTCTGTCTAACCTTGAGAAAAGGGACAATAACATTGACACAAAGACTTCATTATAACTTGGTCAAATTTTGTGAAGCACTTTAAGAAAACCCCTTCTGCAATCTTCTAAATCAGGGGTTTTTTTCCCCCAATTTTGGCAACTTTAAGACGGGTGGACTTCAATTCCCAGAATTCCTCAGCCAGAATCCCCCACTGTTCCAAATGCACCTTTCCCCTCCATGCTGCTTTGTGCAGCTTTAGAATTTTCAAATAAAAGAGAGAGCCAAAGAGATCAAAATATAATCCCTCCAATTTTCCCTGCAGCCCTTATTCCAATTTCCCTAGGACCAGCATCTGGGGCCATGAAGTGCCAGGCTTCATTCTCATAGAAAGACGAAAGAAAGAAAAAAAAATATATTTCATTGCACTTAAACACAGCTTGGTGGACAGTTTTTTCCTTAAATTGGGTATTTCCTAAATCAACCATCTGTCTCAACATTTAGGTCATCAAACGGCAGGAAACAGGAGGTGATTATAATTGCTCAAGTGAAGACTTAAATCAAATGAGCGTGTTTGGGTTTGGTAAATCCACTGCTCGCGCAGTGATTTTAACTTTTTGAGCCCAAGAGACATGGTGTCACCTTTGAATGGGATGCTGGAGACCTCAATAGTTAAGAGGTACACAAGCAAACGAAATTGCAGTGTCCTGTAGTGGCACAAACACATATTTGTCTTGTTTGAGAACTGCATTTGAGAAATACAGTGTTAACTTGAATTGTATTCCAGGATTGGCTTGTCTTCAGCTGAGAGAACGTGCAATCATTTAAGACTTTTAAGAAATCTGTCCTTAAGGTCTTCACATTATATGGTTTTGAATACCATGATGTCATAGATGTATTATTTATCATTGGAAAAGAACATCTTTCACACTCCTTTTTTAAAAAAAAAATTCTGGGGAAAAAAACCAGAAAAAAAACCTCCTTTTCCCCCCAATTTTTCCATTTTTTTTTTTTCAGGCCTCCCATCTCTAATAAACTTGGCAACTTTAAAACTTGTGGGCTTCAACACCCAGAATTCCTCAGCCAGCCATGAATTCTGGGAGTGGAAGTCCACCAGTCTTCGATATTGGAATTGTGGGTGGTTGAAGTCCACCAGTCTTAAAAGTTGCCAAATTTGTGGCTGCATTGGTGAAGTCCTAATGCAAAGAACGCTTAAATTCACATGTACGCTGCCAAGTCCTCTAGATCAGGGCTGTCAAACTGCCGGCCCGTGGGCCGGTTTCATCATACCGGAGCCGCGCCCACCCCATTGCCGTCAACGGCAAAAAAGCTCCGATACGTTGCGCGACATCATGTGACGTCGCAAATTTGACATGTCTGCTCTAGATGCTGCAATTTCCACTGGTGAAGAGGCGAGCTTTTTTGTTGTTGTTGTTGTTTCCCCACGTTCAAAAAACTTGCCTCTTTGACACTGGGAATTTCTCCACCCTTCTGGGGGATAAAAAAGGGAAAACAGTCCAAGTGGAGATTTTATTTTCAGCTACAGGCGAAGAATGCAGACGTGAGAAGCTGGAGAGAGGCGATATTGTATTAAAGAAGAAACGGACACTCGATCCTCAGAAATAGAATGCGGAATTCGTCCTCTGCATTTCTGTCGGGCGAATGTTTTATAACCTTTCTATTTTATTGTTTACAACTGTGTACATAGGTGTACATTTCATTGAGCGGACCTTTGGATATTCGACGCCCAATTCTTCGGCCCCTTCCTCCTTAAAAAAAAACTGCAAGTGTATTTATTCGCTGAGGAAAACCGATGGGTCGATTTCCTGTTGACTTTCCCACACAAAAATGTACATTATATACTGTTTCTTTGTACCAAATACATGCACAATTCTTCGTTCGGTGCATTGTTTTCTGACACGGTGTCGGTTTCTCCTTTGTGGATGGCTCTGGGCTTCTCCCACTTGACGCGCAAAACAGAAATGTGTAGTTTACCTCTTTGGGGGGGAAAAATATCATGAAAGCCAACATATACAACACGGGGGGTCCTCGGCTTAACGACCGCCGTGGAGCCCGAAATTTCTGTGGCTAAGCAACACGGCGGTTAAGTGAGTTTTGCCCCATGTTACGACTTTTCTTGACACAATTTGTTAAGCGAATCACGTCAGCTGTGAAGTTAGGGAGACGGTTCATCCATAAATGAACATACTCTGATTTTTCAGTGATAGATGTGAACACCAGAGGGCAGCAGTTACCCATTTTTGAATAAACAAATTCTGTGTGAAAAGGAAGTGAATTAGACAGTCTTAAAATATAACCGATTTATTATACTGCAAGAAGACTAAACATTCTTGAATATTCCTCAAATGCTGCAGAGGTTTGTCTATTCTATTCTATTCTATTCTATTCTATTCTATTCTATTCTATTCTATTCTATTCTATTCTATTCTATTGTTTTGCCATTCTATTCTATTCTATTCTATTCTGTTCTATATAATCTAAAATTCACAAGATCTACATAACAAGATGGACCATCCAATATTGCCCATAGAGCTACATGCAGTCCTTTCAGAGATGAAAAAGAAGCAAAAAGAAGCATGAAAATTATTAATGGGATGAAGCACTTACCCTAATGAGGTATCTCAGCTGTTTTAAAAAAAATATTTATAATTCAGATTTAGCAAGCTTGTCCCGCTTGGCATGGACTTTGGGCAGCGTTTAATTAAACTCAATGCAATAACTAAAATCAGCAAGATATCCTGACATAGAACGAGACATAACAGGCAAAACAATGTATCATGGCCAAATCTTGAAGACCAGTTTGGTCTAGCAGTGAATACATCAGGCTAGAAACACAGAGACGGTGAGTTCTAGTCCTGCCTTAGACAGGAAAGACAGCTGGATGACTTTGGGCCAATCACCAGGAGACGGTGAGTTCTAGTCCCGCCTTAGGCACGGAAGCCAGCTGGGTGACTTTGGGCCAATCACCAGGAGACGGTGAGTTCTAGTCCCGCCTTAGGCACGAAAGACAGCTGGGTGACTTTGGGCCAATGACCAGGAGACGGTGAGTTCTAGTCCCACCTTAGGCACGAAAGACAGCTGGATGACTTTGGGCCCATCACCAGGAGACGGTGAGTTCTAGTCCTGCCTTAGGCACGAAAGACAGCTGGGTGACTTTGGGCCCATCACCAGGAGACGGTGAGTTCTAGTCCCATCTTAGGCACGAAAGCCAGCTGGGTGACTTTGGGCCCATCACCAGGAATCTGGGAGTTCTAGTCCCACTCTCCAGGTGGTGCCTCATCCAAACCAATCCAAACCACTCTCCAGGTGGTGCCTCATCCAAACCAATCCCACTCTCCAGGTGGTGCCTCATCCAAACCAATCCTCATCCTGATGCTGCTTAGCTTCCGAGATATTTTCATATAAAGGGTTTGATGCTATCACCCAGCACGATTGCTGTACGACTGCTCTAGTTTCCATGTCCTCTGAGTGACGAGATGAAAATACGAAAGCATTTCTTCCATCCTGGATTGATTTCAAACGGCAGCCCTTCCTCCCACGACTTCCAAACAGGTCTAATTTTAAACGATCCGGCTGTAAACAATGGCTAAATTTAGGGCAGCAGGAGAAATCCATACCCCATCATGAAGGGTAGATTGTCCCTTAGTGAACCGACGCATCAGATAACGTTACCTCTGGGAGACAAAAACTAGAGTAGGTGAAGCAGGTTGGTGCCCAAATTAAGAGGTGCAAGGAGAATTCTATTTTTTTTTTCTTTCTCCAAATGTTTTGAGACTAGCAATTATATTGTGTGGCCACCAGTGTCAGGACTCAAAGCAGAAACTGTAGAGCAGTGTTTCTCAACCTTGACAATTTTAAGGCATGTGGACTTCAACTCCCAGAATTCCACAGCCAGCAATGCTGGCTGTGGAATTCTGGGAGTTGAAGTCCACATGCCTTAAAATTGTCAAGGTTGAGAAACACTGCTGTAGAGTAATGCAGTGTCTACAAATCATAGCACTCCCACGTAGATGACCCAAAGCATGGATCCGGTATATACATAGACCAGGGGTGGGGAACTATGGCCCTTTTATGATTTATGGACTTCAATTCCCAGAATTCCTCAGCCAGCATGGGGAAATTGTGGCCCTTTTATGACTTGTGTGGACTTCAACTCCCAGAATTCCTGAGCCATCATGCGGAACTAATGCCCCCTTATGACTTGTGGACTTCAACTCCCAGAATTCCTGAGCCATCATGCGGAACTAATGCCCCCTTATGACTTGTGGACTTCAACTCCCAGAATTCCTGAGCCAGCATGGGAAACTAAGGCACCTTTAGGACTGGTGGACTTCAACTCCCAGAATTCCTAAGCCAGCCATGCTGAGGGGAAAGGGAGAGGTTTCCAAGCTGAGCCATGCTGGCTGAGGAATTCTGGGAGTTGAAGTCCACCAGTCATAAAGCGGCCTAGGCCTAGGCCAGGGGTGGGCAACCTTGGCTCTTTTATGACTCGTGGACTTCAACTCCCAGAATTCCTGAGCCAGCCCTGCTGAGGGGAAAGGGAGAGGTTTCCAAGCTGAGCCATGCTGGCTCAGGAATTCTGGGAGTTGAAGTCCACAAGTCATAAGAGGGTCTTAGCTCCCCAGCTCTGACCTTTTGTCATGATTAAAAAAAAAAAAAGAACTAAGGAAGACACATGACAAAACCAACAACGTCTTCAAAGGGATAAAATTCACAAAGGAGGAAGAAAACAACACCACACCACCCTTCCTGGATATCCTCCTCAGCCGAGGAAATGACGGAAAATTAGAAACGCAAGTCTATTGAAAAACAACCCTGACTAATCAGGTGCTCCACTATCAAAACTAACAAACCTGTGTAGTTTCTAGCAATTTCTAGTCCCACACCTCAGCCATGACAGCCAGCTGGGTAACTTAGGGCCGATCACCAGGAGACGGTGAGTTCTAATCCTGCTTTAGGTAAGAGCGTTTGGGCCAATCACCAGGAGTGGGTGAGTTCTAGTCCTGTCTTAGGCAGGAAAGTTGGATGGGTGACTTTGGGCCAATCACCAGGAGACGGTGAATCCTAGTGCTGCTTTAGGCAAGAATGTTTCGGCCAATCACCAAGAGGTGGTGAGTTCTAGTTCTGCTTTAGGCAAGAACGTTTGGGCCAATCACCAGGAGTGGGTGAGTTCTAGTCCTGTCTTAGGCAGGAAAGTTGGATGGGTGACTTTGGGCCAATCACCAGGAGATGGTGAGTTCTAGTCCTGCTTTAGGCAAGAACGTTTGGGCCAATCACCAGGTGACAGTGAGGAGGAGAAGAAGAAGGTGGGATGAGGAAGGAGGAAGAGGAAATAGAAAAAGGAGGAGGAGGAAAATGGAAGGGAGGAAGAGAAAGAGGAGAAGAAGAAGGTGGGATGGGGAAGGAGGAAGAGGAAATAGAAAAAGGAGGAGGAGGAAAATGGAAGGGAGGAAGAGAAAGAGGAGAAGAAGAAGGTGGGATGGGGAAGGAGGAAGAGGAAATAGAAATAGGAGGAGGAGAAAATGTCCCGATGCTTCTGACAATGAACGCTGCCCACACACCAGAAAAGGGTAACCATTGCAACATTTATTGAACTATAGAAGGCACTTACAATACTGGGAGAGAAAGAAAGAAAGAAAGAAAGAAAGAAAGAAAGAAAGAAAGAAAGAAAGAAAGAAAGAAAGAAAGAAAGAAAGAAAGAAAGAAAGAAAGAAAGAAAGAAAGGGAGAAGAATCTCTCCAGAAATAAAGTCAGAAAAAGCTCGGACACGAGGAATTCAACGTTTGCCCAGGCAGAAGGGGGCACGCCCTTTCCTGTTAACGATACAAGGAAGGAGAAAAGGAACTTTACAGTCCACCAACTAGGGATTAAAATAGCGAAGACTATTTATTTTTAATATAAAAAAGATAAAAATGTTTCTAGGATCAGCGTGTTGTTGTTTTTTTAAAAAAGAAAAGAAAAGAAAGAAAAAAGAAAAAGTTTTGGTTTAAGATGCAGAACAGTAAAAAGGAATTCAGAGTGAAAAAGGTCTTCTGCCAGTCCCCCGACCGTCTCAATTCTTGCAGGAGAGAAGATCTTGGTACATTTCGGTCAGATGGGTCGCCTCTCTCTGGCCTGACAGCAAAGCACCATGGGTAGTGGAGTAGTACTTCCTGTGCGTCGCCTCGCCCGAAAACATCACCTGCATAGGCTGGAGATCCAGGTAAGGGAGCCAGCCGGAGGACAAGGAAGAAAGAGGGAAGGACGTTAAGAAACGTTTCACAAATTAACAGCACTACGGATCGAATTACGACGATTGTTTCAGTGACCATTCAAAGGTACTGAAAAAAGGGGACTTAGGACCCTTTTTCATACTCAAGACCGTTGCAGCCTCCCCGTGGCCGCGGGATCCAAATTCAGAGGCTTGGCGACTGGCACTTACGACGGTCGCAATATCCTGGAGTCACACGATCCCCTTTTGCGACCTTCGGACAAAGCCACTTAATCATTTTACTAACTTAACAACTGCAGGGCTTAACAACGGTGGCAAGGAAAGGTCATAAAATGGGGCAGGACTCACTTAACAAGTGTCTCACTCAGCCGTAGAGATTTTGGGGTCCGTTGTGGTCATAAACCGAGGACTACCTGCCTCCTATCACATTACTTCACATCACAAAACAATTCTATCACATGGCTTTTTCAGGAACCAAGAGACACCAGGAATAACTTCAGAAAATATTTATGTTCTAGATTCCTCCGTAGTCAAAAGATATGTCAGAAGATCTAGTCTGGTTTACTGGTGAAGGCAACAAGGTGGAAACCAGGAGGCTGTGAGTTCTAGTGCTGCCTTAGGCATAAAAGCTGGCTGGGTGGACTGGCTGGGCCAATCACCAGGAGATGGTGAGTTCTAGTCCCGCCTTAGGCATGAAAGCCAGCCGAGTGACTTTGGGCCAATCACCAGGAGACGGTGAGTTCTAGTCCTGTCTTCGGCATAAAACCCGGCTGGGTGACTTTGGGCTATTCACTTTCTTGCAGCCCAAACTACCTCCCAGGGTTGTTGTTGTTGTGAGGAAAATAGGGGGAGGAAGCAGTATTACCATAGGTATGTTTGCTGCCTTGAATTATGTGTAAAGTAATAAACGCAGGATATAAATAAATAGATATATAAAAGTTATGATATTCTATATAGTTTCTGATATATTCAACTATATTGTTGTTGTTTTTAATATTTTTATGTTTATACTTTTATGTTTATGCTTTTCTTGCAGACATTTCATTACCCAACTAGCTAATAGGATCAGTGCTAGAAGAGTAAGGTTTGCTGAGAGGAGGAGGAGGAGGAGGAGGAGGAGGAGGAGGAGGAGGACTGTGGGGTCCTCGGTGCTCTCTGAGCTTGGCACTTTTCCTGCGGACGTTTCATGTCCCAATTAGCTAACGTCATCAGTGCTAGCAGGGCTAATACCTACCACTGTTTTGGAACTCTCTGTGTAAGGCAAGGGTTTCGCAAGTTTCTCCACATCTGCTCCGCTCGACCCTACCTGCGTGTAGGAGTAAGAGCCGCGGATATAGGGGTTGCTGCCCCAAGAGGATCGAAGGATCCGCCGAGGTTTCGGAATGTCTGGATTCCCTAAAGTGAAAAAAAAAAGGAGATTGTGGTCGGGTGACCCTAATTTAAACGCTTGGCAAACGACTCGCATTTATGACGGTCGCGGTGTCCCAGAGTCCCATAACCCCCCTTTTGCGCCCTTCTGACCAGCAAAGCCAATGGAGAAGCCAGATTCACTTAACAACCATTTTACTGACTTAACAACTGCAGCGATTCATTTAACAACCGTGGCAGGAAAGGTTGTAAAGTGGGGCAAAACAAATGCCTCACTTAACAGCAGAAATTTTGGGCGCAAGTGCGGCCGTTAACCCGAGGACTATCTGTATTGATTAAAAAGAGATTATTCTAGGAAGTATGACATTTTGGTTGCGGAGAGCCGGTTGAACAGACAGGAGTTTAAAAAAAAATCAAGGGGAGTTTGGGGCCCACCGTTAAATAAATATTATTAAAAAGTTTGCATCCAGCTCGTTCTGATGACGGTTGCAGAGTTACCTGACCATTTATTTACGGTCAGGCCCAGGTCGAAGAATGAAAACAAAAAACCACAAGCTGAAACCAGTCAAAATAATTCTCCTTAAAACTGGTTTGTCTGCTTTGGGAAAAGTTGCTGGCAGCATCTTCAAATTAAAAAACAAACAGACGGATCAGCAGAAAATACACCTCAGCAACACGACTGAGGTATAACATATGATTCACCCATATTTCTATTCTGCAAAGTCACGTATCGTCTGTAATTTTGGTAAATAACTTGAAAGTTTCACGTGGTTTGAACAGCCCCAAACCACGTTAAGAAATGACCAGGGGAGGAAATGAGAGTGGGACAAACGATCAAGGAGTACATTTTTTATTTCTTTTGAAATTTGTAGACCAGGGGTGGGCAACCTTGGCTCTTTTATGACTGGTGGACTTCAACTCCCAGAATTCCTGAGCCAGCCATGCTGAGGGGAAAGGGAGAGGTTTCCAAGCTGAGCCATGCTGGCTCAGGAATTCTGGGAGTTGAAGTCCACGAGTCTTAAAGTTGCCAAGGTTGAGGACCCCTGATATAGGGCAGGGGTGGGGAACCTTGGCCCTTTTATGACTCGTGGACTTCAACTCCCAGAATTCCTGAGCCAGCATGGCTCAGCTTGGAAACCTCTTCCTTTCCCCTCAGCGTGACTGGCTCAGGAATTCTGGGAGTTGAAGTCCACCAGTCATAAAAGAGCCAAGGTTGCCTACCTCTGGCCTAGGCCGCTTTATGACTGGTGGACTTCAACTCCCAGAATTCCTGAGCCAGCTTGGCTCAGCTTGGAAACCTCTCCCTTTCCCCTCAGTGTGGCTGGCTCAGGAATTCTGGGAGTTGAAGTCTACGAGTCATAAAAGAGCCAAGGTTGCCTACCCCTGTGCTAGACCAAACTTTCGTCAAAAATCTAGTTGTTGACTAGACTACAAAGTCCAAGCAACACAACGGAAGGCGACAGGGGTCACCAATCCCTTCCATAGTGATTCCAAGAAACGATCCTTGATTTTTCCATCTAGTTACGAGGATTTGAGCTTAATTCGAAGGAAGTGTCCCCTTCAGTTTTTCTTTTCTAATAAAGTCCAGCATGAGATGTAGGCCAAGGGTCCTCAAACTTGGCCACTTTAAGACTTGTGGACTTCAACTCCCAGCGTGGCTGGCTGGGGAATTCTGGGAGTTGAAGTCCACAAGTCATAAAGTGGCCAGGTTTGAGGACCCCTGATGTAGGCCAATGTAGGTAGAAGTACGTCCCATTCCTTGACCAAGGAAGATGTAGGTGGAAGCATCTACATCTACCTTGGTCCATCAATGGGACGTGGCTCTTCCCACAATGAGGAAGTTCCTCATGGGACTCCTTGGAAGTATCTACATCTGCCTTGGTCCCATCATAAATGGGACATGGCTCCTCCCACAATGAGGAAGTTTCTCATGGGACTCCTTGGAAGCATCTACATCTGCCTTGGTCCCACCATAAATGGGATGCAGCTCCTCCCACAATGAGGAAGTTCCTCATGGGACTCCTTGGAAGCACCTACATCTGCCTTGGTCTCACCATAAATGGGATGTGGCTCCTCCCACAATGAGGAAGTTCCTCATGGGACACCTTGGAAGCACCTACATCTGCCTTGGTCCCACCATAAATGGGATGTGGCTCCTCCCACAATGAGGAAGTTCCTCATGGGACTCCTTGGAAGCACCTACATCTGCCTTGGTCCCACCATAAATGGGTTCTGACTCCTTCCACAATGACGCAATTCTACATGAGTCTCCTTGGAAGCATCTACATCTCCCTTGGCCCATCAATGGGATGTGACTCTTCCCACAATTAAGCTCTGCAGGGGCCTCCTTGGAAGCATCTACATCTGCCTTGGTCCCACCATAAATGGGTTCTGACTCCTCCCACAATGAGGAAGTTCCTCATGGGACTCCTTGAAAGCACCTACATCTGCCTTGCTCCCATCATAAATGGACGTGGCTCCTCCCACAATGACGCAATTCTCCATGAGTCTCCTTGGAACTACCTACCTAAGCCTTGGCCCCATGACTAATCATGGCTCCGCACCATGATTAAGTTCAGGGACAGCCACAACAGGGACCTGCAGGACCCATCCCTGCATCGCTCTCCACCCCACCACCTGGTCCTTCCCACCTTCTCCACCCCAATGGGAAGAAGCGCAGACCTGTAAACTTGCGAAGCATCTCAGTGCAGATCTCCGCGACGGTTTCGTCATCGTACTTCTCCATGATGAGGGCCTCCTCGCCACAGATCCAGCCACTCAGGACGTGGCCGTAACGCTCTGGCGGGTAGAGGACATCAAAGCTGCAGATCTTCTTATACCAGAGCTCCTCTGGATACGTGAGGCTCTCGGCTTCTGCCTCGTCTTCCCAGACGAACTGAAAGCTGTTGCATTCCGGACTCCAGAAGGGCGCCTCAAATTCCAGGAAGATCTTATCGGTGGTGCTAATGCCCAGCTTCTGGATGGCCAACACTTTCTCGTCGGGCAACGGCGGGAAGAACATGTCTTCGTGGCGCTTTTTCAGGACCCCCAAAGACACCGTCACGATGACGTGGTCGGCCAAGATGAACTCGCAGTCTTCGCACTCCAGCAGGACGCTGTACCCTGCGTTGTCTTCCAGACGGTCTTCATTGTGGTCGGCCACTTGCTCGATCTCCTTGCTGATGGACTGGTTCCAGTGGATACACTTGACCGGCTTGTTCAGTTGGATGACCGACTCTGGGATAGACCGGGACAGGATCTCCACAATTTTCATAAAGCCGCAAGGGATGATGTGGTGGGCTCCAGGGATCTCGGTCCACTCCCCAAATTCACTGAGAGAGACTTCATCCATGCTGTGAGAACTACTCTCACAACTTTCCACCTGCTCCAGAAGAATCAGAAGACAAGATTTCCGTTAGGACGTTCTTCTCCTGATGGGAGAACACGGATGGAAGCCGTTCCTTCCCAACCTGCCAATCGTCCGGTATATATTAGGCCAATGTTAACCCTACGAGTTCAACTTCCAAATGTTGAGGCCAGTTCCCAGAATTCTCAGCTGTAGGTCTGCTAGCTGGGGAATTCTGGGAGTTGAAGTCCACACATCTGGCAGCTGTGAAGGTTAGAGAACGTTAGAGGACACTCTTATCTTTCACGTACGTTACGTCCTGTTGATGTACTTAGTGGTTTACCCTGACCACAGACCCTCCTCAGTCTGATATCTCGAGTTTCCAGCTGGTTTTCATCTCAACAGATCTAGAAGGGACCAGATTGAAGAAGATCGAAATTTTGCCATCTCAAGCTAATTCTATTCATTCTCCACCAGCATCATATATATATTTTTGGTGGTGATGGCTTCAGGTCAATTTTGACTCTTGGTGACTGCCTGGACAAGTCTTGCATTTTCTTGGAAGCATATTTGGAAGTGATTTGCCCTGGTCTTCTTCTTGTAGGGTTGAGGTAGGGTCCAAGGCCACCCAGCTGGCTTCATGGTGGAAACAAGACCAGACCTCACCATCTCCCAACTTCTGATCCCATGCCTTTATTCACTATTCCAGACTACCTCTTAACAACCTAATACAGTTGACCATCTGCCCAGGGGTTGGCATCAGACACAATGCCTCTATGAGATGTTATGGCCCACATTTCTAACCTGAAGCATGAGGAATGTATGGCGGGCCACCAAGTTATGAGCTCCACATCATATATACTACAGCATTCACTAATGTGAGAACTTAAGTTTGGACTGCAAACTGCACACCTCTCAAGACAACTGCTGTCAATCATAAAATATGGGGGAATTCTGGGAGTTGTAGTCTCATCGGTTTCAGGGAATGTCTAGTTTAGTGAAAAGAAGGACTAGGGGGTGACGTGATAGCAGTGTTCCAAAATTTAAGGGGCTTCCACAAAGAAGAAGGAGTCAAGCTATTCTCCAAAGCACCTGAAGGCAGGACAAGAAGCAACAGATGGAAATTAATCAAGGAGAGAAGCAACCTAGAAATAAGGAGAGCAATTAACCAGTGGAACAGCTTGCCTCCAGAAGTTGTGGGTGCTCCATAACTGGAGATTTTCAAGAAGAGATTGGACGAAAATCTGTCTGAAACAGTATAGGGCAGGGGTCTTCAAACTTGGCCCTTTTATGACTTGTGGACTTCAACTCCCAGAATTCCTCAGCCAGGCATGCCTGGCTGAGGAATTCTGGGAGTTGAAGTCCACAAGTCATAAAAGGGCCAAGTTTGAAGACCCCTGGTATCGGGTCTCCTGCTTGAGCAGGGGGTTGGACTAGAAGACCTCCAAGGTCCCTTCCAACTCTGTCATTCCGTTATCAGCCTGGTGCCTCAACCGCGAAACCCCATTGGCTCCCATCCCTTCCTTACTTTCAGGTATTGTTGGATCATGGCAAGCTTCAGCTTTTTGACCGTCTCCGACTCGTCTGGATCGGCCTTGATGCGTTTGCGCACGACATCTCGCGTGAAGATCCCCACGCTATTTTGGCTGTCGGCATTGACTGGTTTACCATTCTGGAAAAACTCCTGAGTCAGGTTATAGACCTGTTTCGAGACGGAGAGAAAGTGCGTAAGAACAGAGAGCTTCAAGAACCCAAGCAGCTCTCACCACTTGCCACCTGCTCCAGAAGAATCCAGAAGACAAGGTTTCTGTTAGGACATTCTTCTCCTGATGGGAGAACACGGATGGAAGCCATTCCTTCCCAACCTGACAATCGTCCGGTATATATTAGGCCAATGTTGACCCTACAAGTTCAACTTCCAAATGTTGAGGCCAGTTCCCAGAATTCTCAGCTGTGGGTGGGGAATTCTGGGAGTTGAAGTCCACATATCTGGAAGCTGTGAAGGTTAGAGAACATTAGAGTACACTCTTAACTCTCACATACCTTACGTCCTGTTGATTTATTTAGTGCAGGGGTCTTCAAACGTGGCCCTTTTATGACTTGTGGACTTCAACTCCCAGAATTCCTCAGCCAATTCTGGGAGTTGAAGTCCACTCCTCTTAAAGTTCTATATCAGGAGTCTTCAAACTTGGCCCTTTTATAACTTGTGGACTTCAACTCCCATATTTCCTCCTCCAGGCATGCCGGCTGAGGAATTCTGGGAGTTGAAGTCCACTCCTCTTAAAGTTCTATATCAGGGGTCTTCAAACTTGACCCTTTTATGACTTGTGGACCTCAACTCCCATATTTCCTCAGCCAGGCACGCTGGTCTAGTCTAACGAAGAGTTAAGATTGAGGACATCAAAGTCCGAACGTATCTGCCACTCTCGGAGTCCCCACATTCTGGTTGCATATGTTATTTTTTGTTATTTTTCTCCTTGCATACTTAATGTCACTTAAAGTCCACAGAGATTCTCCATCATCCAGGACATGGTTGTCCCAAAGGTGCTTTTTTCATGAGGCAACTGGACTTTCTTGTTTTTCCTTTGAAGACGTTTCGCTTCTCATCCCAGAAGCTTCTTCAGCTCTGACTGGATGGCGGGGAATGGAAGGATTTATACTCCTTGCAGACAGCCGGTCATTTGCATTTTTTTAGAGAGTCGTTGAGGCCACCTGGAGGTTTACCTGTATAAATCCTTCCCTTCCCCACCATCCAGTCAGAGCTGAAGAAGCTTCTGGGCTGAGAAGCGAAACGTCTTCAAAGAAAAACAAGAAAGTCCAGTTGCCCCCTGAAGAAAAAAAAAAACAAGCACCTTTGGGATTGTCACTGAAAGTTTGGGGTGCTGAGTTTGGACCCATCTTATGCTATTTCTCGCCACGGTTCTTAAGTGAATCCCTGCAGCTGTAAAGTGGGTAACAGAATTGTGAAGTGAATCTGTCTTCCCTGTTTATTTTGCTGGTGATCGCGTGACCCTGAGGCACGACAGCCCTCATAAACGCCTGTCATTCGCTAAGTTCGATCACGTGACTGTGGGAACGCCGCCACAGTTGTGTGAAAAATGGCCTTAAGTCGCTTTTTTTTCAGGGCCGTTGTGACTTCGAACGGACACTAAATGAACTAAATGAACCTGACAGAAAAATTAACCAGTGGAACAATCTGCCTCCAGAAGTGGTGGATGCTCCAACACTGGAAGTTTTTAAGAAGAAACTGGTATTGTCCGAAATGGTATAGGGTTTCCTGCCTGAGCAGGGGGTTGGTCTAGATGACCTCCAAGGTCCCTTCCAACTTCTTTATTATTATTATTATTATTATTATTATTATTATTA
>NW_015389765.1:32361-33752 GCF_001527695.2 Protobothrops mucrosquamatus | reverse complement strand
CTACTACTACTACTACTACTACTACTACTACTACTACTGTTAAGTCGAGGACTACCTGCCCACGGGTCCCACCTGCCAGCCTTGAGACTCTCTCCCTGTAAAATAATAGTCACTCTTTTGATTATGGCAAAAATCTGATATAATCTTCTGTTCAGCGCCAGGTGGCTTAAGCCTTCCAAAGCAGCTTGCCGAAAGGAAGCAGATCCCACTTTTTGCAAGACAAGCAAAATAAAATAAATCCGGTGTTTTACTTTCTTTGGGTTTCCGGTGTCTGGAGCAAACCAAAAGCCCTGATTTTCAAACACCGATCTGAAAGGGCGGGGATAGCGTCCCAAAAGCAGAGAAGGGACCGTAGAGCTTTGATTAATACCTTGATCCTAATTCCCAGCTTTTTAAATGATGCTAGGAATGCTCTAAGTAAGAGGATATTAACGAATGTAGCTCGCTAATAAACAAGCCAACACAATGCTGACAGTCTCTGAGGAGTCTGGGAATCCCCGATGAAGGTATTTAGGAGAAAAAAAACGTTGCATGTGATTTACTCCCAAACATAAGGAGGTCCATGTAATCTTCGATAGGGCAACAAAGAGGTCCAACAATCTTATTAACTGGGCAACGATTGTTCCTTCACAAAAGCCAGACTTTAAGACAGGGGTAGTCAACCTTGGCTCTTTTATGATTCGTGGACTTCAACTCCCAGAATTCCTGAGCCAGCCATGCTGAGAGGAAAGGGAGAGGTTTCCAAGCTGAGCCATGCTGGCTCAGGAATTCTGGGAGTTGAAGTCCATGAGTCATAAAGCGGCCTAGGCCTAGGCCAGAGGTAGGCAACTTTGGCTCTTTTATGACTCGTGGACTTCAACTCCCAGAATTCCTGAGCCAGCCATGCTGAGGGGAAAGGGAGAGGTTTCCAAGCTGAGCCATGCTGGCTCAGGAATTCTGGGAGTTGAACTCCACCAGTCATAAAAGAGCCAAGGTTGACTACCCCTGCTTTAAGAAATGGTTCTATCACTCCAGCCACGATAAACGGTCATTGTTACCGGGAGCCACAGATAACCCAGGCCAGATAACTGATCCAGTCTTCTTGCAACACTATCTAAAGTGGTTATTTTCCCATTTATCGGCAATAAATGAAATTGAAATAAAATAAATAAAACAACTGGATGATGTTACGTAAGGAAGTTGGGTTTGTTTTTTTTTCTCCCTTCCTAAATTTAACCTTAAAGACCAGTCTAGATTTGTCAGAGAAGGAAAACTTGGTTTCTTCAGAAAGGAAGGGTGGGAGAGAGGGAAGGAGACAGAAAGAGAAAGAGAGGATGAAAGGGAGAGAAGGAGGGAGAAAGATAGAGACAAAGAAAGAAAGAAAAAGAAAGAAAGAAAGAAAGAAAGAAAGA
>NW_015389765.1:23053-31481 GCF_001527695.2 Protobothrops mucrosquamatus | reverse complement strand
AAAGAAAGAAAGAAAGAAAGAAAGAAAGAAAGAAAGAAAGAAAGAAAGAAAGAAAGGAGAAATGACCTTCAGAGATCAGCAAGGGCTTTCCCAGAGCCTCCATCTACAAACCTCGTTGTATAAATCACTGAATTCTTCAACCACGTCTTTCGGGATCCTCTGCCCGCTGCTAGTGAGGTGATAGGCCACCCCATTCCTGGAGTAGAGGCTGATGCGACCCACGCTCCGCTCATCGTCGGTCGTCTCTTCGAGTAAGCCATTATCTTCTGCTAGATGATAGACGGGATTTCCATTCGAACCGTGGATCCACGTCGCTCCCAGTTCAAAAGTTGCGTTCGCTGCGACAGGAAGGGAGGGAGGGAGGGTTAGAGGGAGAAACCAAGGTGGATCCAAGAAAGGGATCTGCCTCGTCCAAACCAATGGAGAATCGAAGCCAGATCATCAGATCCAGGAATCTTTAACCCCAGGGCCAACATGGAGGGCTACTGACCACCCTCAATCAGAGGAGTTGTCTGAATGATTATTTATTATCTATCTATCTATCTATCTATCTATCTATCTATCTATCTATCTATCTATCTATCTATCTCTATCCATCCATCCCACCTTTATTATTATTTTTTATAAATAACTCAAGGCAGCAAACAAATCTAACACAACTTCCTCCTCCTATTTTCCTCACAACAACCCTGTGAGGTGAGTTGGGTTGAGAGAGAGGGACTGGCCCAAAGTCACCCAGCTGATTTTCATGCCTAAGGCAGGACTAGAACTCACTGTCTCCTGGTTGATTGGCCCAAAGTCACCCAACTGCCTTCGATGCCTAAGGCGGGACTAGAACTCACCGTCTCCTGGTTGATTGGCCCAAAGTCATTCAGCTGACTTCAATGCCTAAGGCGGGACTAAACTCACCATCTCCCAGTGACTGGCCTAAAATTACCCAGCTAAGGTAGGACTTGAACTCATGGCTTCGTGCTTTTTAGCCTGATTCCTTAACCAGTAGGCCAACTGGCTCCTTATGAAGGGCAGGAGAAGAGTCTCTGCACTCATTGAATCAACTCTTAATTTATGCAAGAAGCATAAATGGGAAGCAGATTAAAGGACCTCGTGGAAAGATGTGTTCTGCCAATAATTTTGGGACAAGCAGATGTGTCACAATGCTCTCTTCATCAATACAGAATAGAATAGAATAGAATAGAATAGAATAGAATAGAATAGAATAGAATAGAATAGAAAATATGAAATAGAATAGAATGGAAAGGAATAGAATAGAATAGAGTAGAGTAGAGTGGAGTGGAGTGGAGTGGAGTGGAGTGGAGTGGAGTGGAGTGGAATGGAATGGAATGGAATGGAATGGAATAGAATAGAATAGAATAGAATAGAATAGAATAGAATAGAATAAGATGGGATGGGATGGGATGGGATAGAATAGAATAGAATAGAATAGAATAGAATAGAATAGAATAGAATAGAATAGAATAGAATAGAATAGAAAATATGAAATAGAATAGAATGGAATGGAATAGAATAGAATAGAATAGAATAGAATAGAATAGAATAGAATAGAATAGAATAGAATAGAATAGAATAGAATAGAATAGAATAGAATAAGATGGGATGGGATGGGATGGGATAGAATAGAATAGAATAGAATAGAATAGAAAATATGAAATAGAATAGAATGGAATGGAATGGAATAGAATAGAATAGAATAGAGTAGAGTAGAGTGGAATGGAATGGAATGGAATGGAATGGAATGGAATGGAATAGAATAGAATAGAATAGAATAGAATAGAATAGAATAGAATAGAATAAGATGGGATGGAATAGGATAGAATAGAATAGAATAGAATAGAATAGAATAGAATAGAATAGAATAGAATAGAATAGAATAGAGGAGGAGGAGAGGAGAGGAGAGGAGAGGAGAGGAGAGGAGAGAAGAGAATAGGAAAGAATAGGAATAGAATAGAATAAGACAATGAAATGGAATGGAATGGAATAGAATAACAAGAGTTGGAAGGGACCTTAGGGGGTCATCTAGTCCAACCCCCTGCTCAGGCAGAAAACCCTATACCATTTCAGAACAAATGGTTATCCAGTCTCTTCTTGAAAACTTCCAATGTTGGGCTGATGGAAGCCCGGCGCAGGAACAGCCCTGCCTCTGCTGGGCGCAAGCGCCAGGTTGACTTGCCCCCTTCCCCCAATTTTTCAAATCGCACCATGGCGGGTCAACGGGACCCGTCCTTCTCGTGAGAAAGCTGGACGGATCGTGCCATTTCTCAAGCCTCATCCCTGCCGGTCCCCGCTGACGTCCCGGCAAAGTCCTTACACAAAGAGCCGAAACCAGGAAACATCGCACAGGTGTGTTGACAGAAGCGATGGTCCTCTAAGGAGTTGGACGTTGAAGGACTTCCGTCCTGTCTGGCAGAACGCCCAGACGGGGGTCTATTTTGGGACCCCGGCCTTTTTGGCAGCCGAGGACCCCACTTCCCCTTCCAGATTTGTGGCCAAGGGCCGCACGACGCTCATAGTTCTCGGTTGAAAAGGCGGATGCTGGACTTGTTGAATTTCTTTTGTGGTCTGCTTCCGTCCCAAAAGCTCTTCAGATGCCTCCTGCTTTAATTGACTGCTGGGTGTTGATCAACCCAACGGAAGGGTGTGAGGTCAGAGAAAAGGAGATTACGCTACAATTCTCCCAGTTAATAAAAACAATAATGGGCTAAAGCAGTGTTTCTCAACCTTGACAATTTTAAGGCATGTGGACTTCAACTCCCAGAATTCCACAGCCAGCAATGGTCAAGGTTGAGAAACACTGGGCTAAAGGGAGATGTTGAGAAAAGGGGAATTCTGGTTATCAGATTTAAAATATTTGGAAATCCGTCGAAAACAAATATTTAATCGGTTCACTATTTAAAAATTAGACCTAAAAGAGAAAAGAAAATTAAATACTATGATATGTTTGACTTATTGATTAACCCAGGCAATATATATATAATGGTTTTTGATTTATTAAAGGGGATATTGTGTTATTAAGCAGGAGATTTGGTCCAGTTTTGGTCACCACGATGTAAAAAAGATGCTGAGACTCTAGAAAAAGTGCAGAGAAGAGCAACAAAGATGATCAGGGGACTGGAGGCTAAAACATATAAGGAACGGCTGCTGGAATTGGGTATGTGAAGTTTAATGAAGAGAAGGACGAGGGGGGACAGGATAGCAGTCTTCCAATATCTCAGGGGCTGCCCCAAAGAAGAGGGAGCCAAGTTATTCTCCAAAGCCCCTGAAGGCAGGACAAGAAGCAACGGATGGAAACTAATCAAGGAGAGAAGCAACCTAGAACTAAGGAGAAACTTCCTGACAGTTAGAACAATTAACCAGTGGAACAACCTGCCTCCAGAAGTTCTGAATGCTCCAACACTGGAAGTTTTTAAGAAGAGACTGGACAGCCATTTGTCTGAAATGGTATAGGGTTTCCTGCCTGAGCAGGGGGTTGAACTAGATGACCTCCAATGTCCCTTCCAACTTTTTATTATTATTATTATTATTATTATTATTATTATTATTATTATTATTATTATTATTATTATTATTATTATTATTATTATTATTATTATTATTATATATGGTGGGAAATAGATAACTCTTAGGAAATAGAACAGGATTATATTTAAATAGATCAAATGTGTATTTTGGATATTATAGTTTGTTAGGTAGTGAAATAAGGGAAATTTGGGTGGTTTTACCCAAATTTGATTATAAATATCAACGGTTAAATTGGAATATTGATAAGAAACTAAAAATTGACTAAAAATCAATAACAGGATATGGATTGTTTATGAAGATGGAATGTAATTAAGAGATGTATGAGCTAAAAATTTATTGATAAATGTAATAACGATGTCCTTATTGAATTGATATAACTAGAAATGTACCAACCTGAATGTGAGACAGTAATTGTTAAGGGAAAAAAGAGAAGAAATATCTGATGTAGTAGCCTGAGATTTGCAGTAAAGATTTTGTTATTGAGCTATTGATTAACCCAGTCACCACGTTGCTTTTTAAATATTCAAATGGAAAATTGGAAAGTTAATAAAATATTATATATATATATAAAAAAAACCAAGCCGGGTTATTAAATGTAGCACCTGAAAGGATCTGATTCAAGCAAGTAGTCCTCAGCGTACGGCTGCCGCGGAGCCCCAAATTTCCATTCGCTAAGCAAGGCCGTTGTTAAATGAACTGTGCCGCCATTTTACGACCTTCCTCGCCACAACTGTTCAGGGAATCACTGCGTGCTTAAATTAGTAACATGGCTGATAAGGGAATCTTGTCGGTCGCAAATGGGGATCACGCCATCCCGGGGGGCACCACGACCGTCATAAATAGGAGAAGGAGGGAGGCTGTTTAATGACAGTGGGCTAGCTCTTCCAAAAATACTTCAACTAAATTATTTCTTTTACTCCAAATAATAGGCACAAAAATAGAGGAAGAATTATTTGATGATCCAAATCCACCGACTTGGGAAGTTAGTTGGCAAAGAAAGAAAGCTAGAGTAAGACTGAAGGAAACAGAAGCTTTGACTTATTAGAGGGGATGTTATATTACCAATTAGATGTTTGAATATGGTTAAGAATAGATTGCTGGAAATAGAAGTATTATTGTAACTAGATAGATAAGATTAGGTATCTTATTTTGGCATGAAAAGGGAAATGAGAAACAGCTAAGAAGTTTGGACAAGGGAAGCTTTTGGTTACCCAAATATAACTTGTTTGGAAACTATAAATGATTGGGATGTTTTGAATGTGGATGGGAAATTAAAACTGGAAAATAAAAAAAGCGAAAATGGGGTACTGACTGAATAAGTGGATATTGAGTGCAAATGCAATTAAGATATGTTTTGCTTAGGAAAGATATATTAAACTGATATCATTGAAACTATTAGAAAACTGTAATAAATGCTGATATTCCACTGTATATCTGTTAATAACAATAAGAATTGTATTTGCTTAATGTGGAAAAATGTATAGAGAATAGAATAGAAATAGAAATAGAAATAGAAATAGAATAGAATAGAATAGAATAGAATAGAATAGAATAGAATAGAATAGAATAGAATAGAATAGAATAGAAATAGTTGGAAGGGACCTTGGAGGTCATCTAGTCGAATCTCCTGCTCAGGCAGGAAACCCTATACCATTTCAGACAAATGGCTGTCCAGTCTCCTCTTAAAAACCTCCAGTCTTGGAGCATTCACAGCTTCTGGAGGCAGGTTGTTCCACTGATTAATTGTTCTTTTTAACACATATTTTATCGTGTTTTTTTTTTAAATCTAGGTATAATGTTAACATACATCGCAAGCCCATGTATGTTGGGGGGAAAGCAGAAAGAAAGAAAGAAAGAAAGAAAGAGAGAGAGAGAGAGAGAGAGAGAGAGAGAGAGAGAGAGAGAGAGAAAGAAAGAGAGAGAGAGAGAAAGAAAGAAAGAAAGAAAGAAAGAAAGAAAGAAAGAAAGAAAGAAAGAAAGAAAGAAAGAAAGAAAGAAAGAAAGAAAGAAAGAAAGAAATGCCGGCCGGTTGTGATGCTGTTGACACACCGCTCATGTTTGTTTGTGGTTTTTGGCCCTGATTATTTTTCACTTTTTCTTTTCTTTTTTTTTAAAAAAACTTCTGTATTGGCATTCACGAAAGGACGGATGTGTCAACTGAGGACAGGATCCCAAGAAGAAACGGGTGGAGGATGTAAGTCACAATTAATTGCTCCGTTTGTCGGCAAGGATTTGTTTTGTTTTTGCCAAAAATGCTCCACACTTCTCTTTTCTAGAGGGGGGGGTGCTATTTATAGGCGCCCCAAAGGCGGAAGACGAGGTATTTATAATGCGGACCAGCGGGCCGGCCAAACTGCAGACCCGGCATGTATCCGGGGCCGCCGAAAGGCCGGAGAACTTGACGGGAGAAAAACAAGAACTTCTCACTCAACTTTCACCGCCAGAGCGGAAGGACCTTTGGACCCCGGGAAACAGTGGCAGAATTGTGACCAGAAAAAGCAGAGGAAGGGTAAACTGAGGCAAGGCTGGCCCAGGGACAGAACGGGTGGAAAACGGCAGGGTTTTTTTTAATACCGGCTTTTCCCGTTTACCGGTTTGAAAGAGGAGACTTCGGCCAGGAACATTCCAGGCCAACAGAAGCTCAGAGCAGAAATCGCAAGTAGAGATCGTCCCGGACTTACAATTATTCGTTTAGGGACGGTTTCGAAGTTACAACGGCACCGAAAACGAGGGTCCTAGTGACTGTGTTTCACACCCACGACCGTTTGTAGCCTCCCCACGGTCACGTCATCCGAATTCGGGACGCTTGGCGATATTGATATGAGGGTTGCGGTGTCCTGGGGACACATGACCCCGGTTTTTGCCACCTTCCGACGGTCAGAGTCAAGGGGGAACCCAGGTTCAAGTCTTTTCAGAGAATTTGAGTGCGAATTTGAATTTACTATGGCCCTAAGGCATCTATTTCACCCTTTGATTCCCACGCCCTGAAAAAAATACGAGCAACTTTAAGGATACTAGGAGTTCTCTACCACGTACCCATTTCTCCAGTTTGCACACGCGCACATACACACACACACACACACACACACACACACATACAAAAGAGCCAATGGGGAAGGCACTGGCCTAGAAATCAGGAGACGGCGAGTTCTAGTTCTGCCTTAGGCATGAGCCAATCACCAGAGACGGCCCATTGGGTGACTTTGGGCCAATCACCAGGCAATTGTGAACTGTAGTCCCACCTTAGGCATGGAAGCCCACTGGGTGACTTTGGGCCAGTCACTAGTAGACTGTGAGTTCTAGTCCTGCCTTAGTCATGAAAGTCAACTGGGTGACTTTGGGCTAATCACCAGGAAGCTGTGAGTTCTAGTCCCGCCTTAGGCATGAAAGTCAACTGGATGACTTTGGGCCTATCACCAGGAAGCTGTGAGTTCTAGTCCCGCCTTAGGCATGAAAGCCGGCTGGGTGACTTTGGGCCAATCGCCAGGAGACTGTGAGTTCTAGTCCTGCCTTAGGCATGAAAGTCAGCTGGGTGACTTTAGGCCAGTCATTCTCTCTCAGCGCAACCCACCTCACAGGGTTGTGGTGAGGAAAGTAAGAAGAGGAAAGAGTATTAAATACGGTCACCAACTTGGGTTACTTATAAAGTAATAAAGGCGGGATACAAATTTAATAAATTAATACATCTTTAAAACATCAATCCTGTATACTCTTGAGACCAGAACCGGTATGCTGGGGGTCCCTCTGCAACTTCAGCATCCCATCTCCATCCTTGAGAATAACAGAGCTGGAAGGGACCTGGGAGGTCACCTAGTCCAACCCCTTGCTCAAGCAGGAAACCCTACACCATTTTATAACTGAATAACAGAATAACAGAGCTGGAAGGGACCTGGGAGGTCACCTAGTCCAACCCCCTGCTCAGGCAGGAAACCCCGTGCCATTTTATAACAGAATAACAGAGCTGGAAGGTACCTTGGAGGTCATCTAGTCCAACCCCCTGCTCAAGCAGGAAACCCCACGCCATTTAATAACTGAATAACAGAAAAACAGAGCTGGAAGGGAACTTGGAGGTCATCTAGTCCAACCCTCTGCTCAGGCAGGAGACCCCATGCCGTTTAATAACTGAATAACAGAATAACAGAGCTGGAAGGGACCTTGGAGGTCATCTAGTCCAACCCCCTGCTCAGGCAGGAGACCCCATGCCATTTAATAACTGAATAACAGAATAACAGAGCTGGAAGGGACCTTGGAGGTCATCTAGCCCAACCCCCTGCTCAGGCAGGAGACCCCACGCCATTTAATAACTGAATAACAGAATAACAGAGCTGGAAGGGACCTTGGAGGTCATCTAGCCCAACCCCCTGCTCAGGCAGGAGACCCCATGCCATTTCAGTGCCGTCGCCCTTACCAAGTCTCACGCTTTGGACTCTGCCTCCGATTCGATCCGACGCTTCGAGGACCGTCACATCCGTGAAGCCGTTTGCTAGGAGAGTTTTGGCTGCCGAGAGGCCAGCAAGGCCCGCCCCGATCACTACTATTCGCGGCTGTCGTGCTCCTCGTGGGCTACTACTAAGGGGGTCATCCGTACTCTCTGCCGATGTATCACCACTTTGCATGCCGTCCAAACTCTCTTCCTAAAGAACCTGCCGAGAGAGCCAAAAATAAATAAATAAATAAACAAACCAAAAAAAACCCCAAAACCTCCAACCCTTCAGTGGATCCACCGCAGCCAGGCTCTCCCTCCTGTCCTTTAAGATCCAGTTCGGCCCCCGAGACTTTGGAGAATCGTCCGAGCTGCAGGATTAAGCTGCCCTAAAATCCTGCAGCAACCGGAATTTGCCAGGGAAGCAATGAAGACCCAACCTGGAATTTTTTTAAAAAATGCCTCTGA
>NW_015389765.1:20159-22966 GCF_001527695.2 Protobothrops mucrosquamatus | reverse complement strand
CCCCAAAACCTCCAACCCTTCAGTGGATCCACCGCAGCCAGGCTCTCCCTCCTGTCCTTTAAGATCCAGTTCGGCCCCCGAGACTTTGGAGAATCGTCCGAGCTGCAGGATTAAGCTGCCCTAAAATCCTGCAGCAACCGGAATTTGCCAGGGAAGCAATGAAGACCCAACCTGGAATTTTTTTAAAAAATGCCTCTGACTTGGGAGGATGAAAAGCTTCAGAAACTACCCAGTGATCAAAAGCAGCATTTTTAGAGCCTGCACCCATTTTAAGACCGGGTGTTTCTTTTTATAGACGGGTCCGATCTACCGGAGGGGCAATTTTGTGGTCAAACCAGACGCTGCCCCGTGGCTGCAGCTGAGCACGTCAGCCGGTTTCGCTTCTTGAGACCCACAGCGACACGTTAGAAGATACAAGCTGCCCACTTTTGGGGAGTCAAGCACCCCACTGGGTCTTTGAAGTGGAGGGGTTGGGGGACCCTCTAGAAGGCTGGCTGCAGAGCCACGAGAAAGCTGGCCCCACCCCAAAATTGACAAAAGAGGTCAGGAGAAGGAGTACGATAACGCTGCACTGAATAGTACAATAGAGAATTGTAGTGAAAAAAGGAGGGTTTAGAATAGAATAGAATAGAATAGAATAGAATAGAATAGAATAGAATAGAATAGAATAGAACGGAACGGAATGGAACGGAACATAGAACATAGAACAGAATAGAATATAGAATATAGAATGTAGAATATAGAATAGAATATAGAATAGAATAGAATAGAATAGAATAGAATAGAATAGAATAGAATAGAATGGAATGGAATGGAACGGAACGGAACATAGAACATAGAACAGAATAGAATATAGAATATAGAATAGAATATAGAGTAGAATAGAATAGAATAGAATAGAATAGAATAGAATAGAATAGAATAGAATATCATCTATCTACACAGTAGAGACAGATGATGGATAGATGATGGATAAATGATGGATGGATGGATATACAGACAGACAGAACAAAGACAGATAGAACAGACAGACAGACATGGAAGGGCATTGATACTTTAGATGAGTTTATTGCTAACCATCTTTTTAAACTCTTTGATTTACTGCAAGGGGAATTTTGGCTTGAAAATGGTGATATATTAAACTAAAACATCACTTCATATTCGTTTTTTGTTGCATCTGGCTCCAAATGTACAGTATCGACTGAATAGAATAGAATAGAATAGAACAGAATAGAATAGAATAGAATAGAATAGAATAGAATAGAATAGAATAGAATAGAATAGAATGGAATGGAATGGAATGGAATGGAATGGAATGGAATGGAAATAGAATGGAAATAGAATAGAATAGAATAGAATAGAATAGAATAGAATAGAATAGAATAGAATAGAATAGGAATTCTGGGAGCTGGTCCACACACACTGACTGGGGAATTCTGGGAGTTGAAGTCCACCCATCTTAAAGTTGCCAAGGTTGAAAAACACTACTTTAGTCCAATGCCATCAAATTCCTTACGTGCCGGATTTTGATGTATGCATGTTTACACCTATGCATTCATACCCATGCCCAAACACACACCAATACACAAATACAGACACGCCACCATATATTTTTCTTCTCTCTGGAGATAATAGGCCTAATCTGACAAAGGCGATAATATCTTAGTTAGGAAACTGTCACGTAGCAAGTTCTTTTTTTTTTTTCTTCTAAAGAATCTGAAGCCGTTACAAAGCTCAACCTATCCGAAACCATTAAGGAAGGAATTTTGTGGGCATCTCCTGCAGATAAGGCTTGATTTATACAACTAGATCTGGCAGGAAAAGATCAGCATACACTGTGTAGGTTCCCACTATTGTCCTCTGGAATAAAATAAAACAAGTGTTCATGTTGGCATCCAAACAGGGGTCTTATCTGGTTCTTGGGAAGTGGGGGCACCTGGCCTGGAAGCATCTGGGTTTGATAAAACTTTGTAATGCCTGCTTTAAAAGTTCTGAGCAGAAGACCACGCTTCAAGATCACACAGGTAGTCCTTGACTTATAACCATCCGTTTAATGACCGTTTGAAGTTTCAAGGCCCCGAAAAAAGGGATTGAGGACCGGTTTTCCCACTTACGACCATCGCAGCATTCAAAATATGCAGTGTTCAAAATTCAGAGGCTTTAATATTGCGACTTAAAAGGGAAAAGAAAGTTAAATATTATGAATATGTTTGATTTATCGATTAACCCAGGCAATATATATAATGGTTTTGATTGGTTTATTAACGGGGATATTGTGTTATTAAGTAGATGATTAAATAGGGTGGGAAACAGATAACTCTTAGGAAATAGAACAAGATTATAATTCACATAGATCAAATGTGTATTTTGGAAATTATAGTTTGTTATGAAGTGAGATAAGGGAACTTTTGGTGGTTACCCCAAATCTGAAAATTATATAAATATCAACGGTTAAATTGGAATATTGATAAGAAATTAAAAACTGAGTACAAATCAACAACAGGATATGGATTGTTTATGAAGATTGAATGTAATTAAGATAGATAGATAGGTAGATAGAAAGAGAGAAAGAGACAGAGAAAGAGAGGGTGAGAGAAAGAGAAAGAGAAATGGAGAGAAATAAAGAAATGGAGAGAGAGAGAGAGAAAGAGAGAGAGAATAGAGAAAGAAATGGAGAGAGAGGGGGGAAGAAAGAGAAATGGAGAGAAAGAGAAATAGAGAAAGAAATGGAGAGAAATAGAGAAAGAAATGGAGAGAGAGAGAGAGAAAGAGAGAGAGAATAGAGAAAGAAATGGAGAGAGGGGGGG
>NW_015389765.1:15155-18266 GCF_001527695.2 Protobothrops mucrosquamatus | reverse complement strand
GGGAGGATTTTATTTAGGGTGATTTTAAAAATAATTTTAAATAGAGACACAGCTTCTAATATTCGGTTTTTTAATCTGGTTTTACAGGGGTTTGTATTTTTATGCTTTGTATTTGTACTGTTTTTAATACGCTGTGCACCGCCCTGAGTCCTGCGGGAGAAGGGCGGTATATAAATTAAATTATAATAATAATAATAATTGGGGGTTCCCCCCCCCATGGAAAATAACTTTGGAGCTTAGGTGGTAAAAATCAATTGGGAGTCTGCCAGCACCCCGATGAATTTGCACATACAATCTAGGCATGCAAACCCCCTTGTCTAGGTAGTCCTCGACATACGACTGTAATTTCTGTTGCCAAGGGAACCAGTTGTTAAGTGAGTTTTGCCCCCTTTTATGACCTCTCTCACCACAGTTGTTAAGTGAATCACTGCAGCTGTTAAGTCAGTAACCCGGTTGTTAAGTGGATCCGTCTCTCCCCCATTGACTTTGCTTGTCAGAAGGTCGCCAAAGGGGATCATGTGATCCCGGGACACCACAATCATCATAAGTAGGAATCAATTGCCGAGCGCCCGAATTTTGATCACATGACCAGGGGGACGCTGCGACGGTCGTTAAGTGTGAAAAATGATCCCGTCGCTTTTTTCAGTGCTGTTGTAATTTCAAATGGTCAACAACAACAACAACAACAATAATAAAGTTGGAAGGGACCTTGGAGGTCATCTAGTCCAACCCCCTGCTCAGGCAGGAAACCCTATACCATTTCGGACAAATGGCTGTCCAGTCTCTTCTTAAAAACTTCCAGTGTTGGAGCATTCACCGCTTCTGGAGGCAGGATGTTCCACTGGTGAATTGTTCCAACTGTCAGGAAGTTTCTCCTTAGTTCTAGGTTGCTTCTCTCCTTGATGAGTTTCCATCCGTTGCTTCTTGTCCGGCCTTCAGGTGCTTTGGAGAATATCTTGACTCCCTCTTCTTTGGGGCAGCCCCTGAGATACTGGAAGGCTGCTATCCTGTCCCCCCTCGTCCTTCTCTTCGTTAAACTAGACATACCCAATTCCAGCAGCCTTTCCTTATATGTTTTAGCCTCCAGACCCCTAATCATCTTTGTTGCTCTTCTCTGCACTCTTTCTAGAGTCTCAACATCTTTTTTACATCGCGGCGACCAAAACTGGATGCAGCATTCCAAGTGTGGCCTTACCAAGGCCTTGTAAAGTGGTATTAACCACTTCACGTGATCTTGATCTTTAAAAGGAGGCAAATGACCAGCTGTCTGCAAGGAGTATAAATCCTTTCCATTTCCCCACCCTCCAGTCAGAGCTGAAGAAGCTTCTGGGAGGAGAAGCGAAATGTCTTCAAAGAAAAACCAGAAAGTCCAGTTGCCTCGTGAAAAAGCATCTTTGGGACAACTGGGTGACCTGGATGGCTGAGAATCTCCACAGATAGACAAGAGAACTCCTTCATCCAGGCCAGCCTACGTCACTTCTCTTCGGGACTCAAGCAGCTGAACACACACGCACACCAGCCAAAGTACACACCAGAGCCCGTGCTCCTTCGCCCACACAAAAGACCTGAATTTGGGGGCAGCACACACCTCTCTGCCTGTCTGGGTGGGGTCGGGGCAGAAAGTGGCCCGTTCTGAAATTCCCACCCACCGTTTTGGACTCAAAAGTCCTCTTTGGACCCGGAACGGAGACAACAAAGCGTGTGCTACACCCACACAAACACAAGCCCGGTGGTTTTCTTTGGTTCACATTCACCGAAGAACAAGAAAACGTGGGATTTTTTTTTCCAGGAGGGATCAAATCCAGATGTTCCTTCCACTTTTTTTTTTTCCAAACTGCACGCACGCACGCAAACACAAGTTTTCTTGGATTCCCTTTCGCAGGGAAGAACCAGAAATATTTTTGAGGGGGGGGAGGGGGGAGGTTACGGATCAAATCTAGCTGTGCTTTCCCACCTTTCCCCAAAGGGGGGCGAGATCCAATTTGTATTTTTCTACCTATCTCCAAAAAAAGGGGGGGTGTTCCATTTGCAAAAACACACACACACACACACACACACACACACACACACACACAGAGAGAGAGAGAGAAAGACAGACAGACAGGAAGGAAGGAAGGAAGGAAGGAAGGAAGGAAGGGAGGAAGAAGGAAGGAAGGAAGGAAGGAAGGAAAGAAGGAAGGAAGGAAGGAAAGAAAGAAGGGACGGAGGGAGGGAGGAAGGAAAGAAAGAGTGTGTGAGAGAGAGAAAGAGAAAGAGAAAAAGAGAGAGAAAAGAGAGAGAGCAAAACAGAGAGACCGAAAAAGAGAGAAAGAGAAAGGAGAGAAAAAGAGAGAGAAGAGAAAAAGAGAGAAAGAGAGAAAAGAGAAGAGAGAGGAGAGAAAGAGAAAAAGAAAGAGAGAGAGAAAGAGAGAAAAGAGAGAAAAAGAGAGAGAAGAGAAAAAGAGAGAAAGAGAGAAAAGAGAAGAGAGAGGAGAGAAAGAGAAAAAGAAAGAGAGAGAGAGAGAGAGAGAAAAGAGGGGGGAAAAGAGAGAGAAAAGAGAGAGTGCGAAAAAGAGAGAAAAGAGAAAAAGAGAGAGAAAAGAGAGAAAAGAGAAAGAGAGAGAAAAGAGAGAGCACGAAAAAGAGAGAGAGACTGAAAAAGAGAGAAAGAGAGAGAGAAAAGAGAGAGAGAAAAAGAGAGAAGAGAAAAAGAGAGAAAAAGAGAAAAGAGAGAGAGAGAAAGAGAAAAAGAAAGAGAGAGAGAAAAGAGAAAAAGAGAAAGAGAGAAAAGAGAGAAAAAGAGAGAGAAAAGAGAAAACAGAGAGAGAAAAGAGAAAGAAGAGAAAAAGAGAGAGAGAGAAGAGAAAAAAGAGAGAAAAAAGTGAGAAAGAGAGAGAAAAGAGAGAGAGAAAGAGAAAAGAGAAGAGAGAGGAGAGAAAGAGAAAAAGAAAGAGAGAGAGAGAGAAAAGAGGGGGGGAAAGAGAGAGAAGAGAGAGTGCAAAAAAGAGAGAAAAGAGAAAAAGAGAGAAAAGAGAGAAAAGAGAAAGAGAGAGAGAGAGAGAAAAGAGAGAGTGCGAAAAAGAGAGACTGAAAAAGAGAGAAAGAGAGAGAAAAGAGAGAGAAAAAGAGAGA
>NW_015389765.1:0-13074 GCF_001527695.2 Protobothrops mucrosquamatus | reverse complement strand
AGGAAGGAGTCAAAGAAAAAGGAAGGAGTCAAAGAGGAAGGAAGGAAGTCAAAGGAAAAAGGAAAGAAGGAAGGAAGGAAGGAATGAAGGAGTCAAAGAAAAAGGAAGGAAGGAAGGAAGGAAGGAAGGAAGGAAGGAAGGAAGGAAGGAAGGAAGGAAGGAGTCAAAGAAAAAGGAAGGAAGGAAAGAAGGAATGAAGGAGTCAAAGAAAAAGGAAGGAAGGAAGGAAGGAGTCAAAGAAAAGGGAAGGAAGGAAGGTGTCAAAGAAAAAGGATGGATGGAGTCAAAGAGGAAGGAAGGAAGGAAGGAGACAAAGAGGAAGGGAGGAGTCAAAGAAAAAGGAAGGAAGGAAGGAGACAAAGAAAAAGGAAAGAAGGAAGGAAGGAAGGAAGGAAGGAAGGAAGGTGTCAGAAAAAGGATAGATGGATGAAGTCAAAGAGGAAGGAAGGAAGGAAAGAAGTCAAAGAAAAAGGAAGGATGGAAGGAAGGAAATTAAAGGTAGCCAGCTTGGAAAGGAGAAAAGACTGATTCCTCCAGTGGAAAACTCACTCTCATTTTACTTTATTTTACATTTCTCGGGCGAATGCACAACACTTTCCTAGCAGCCCCCCCCCCTGCAAGAACCATGGCAGGGCATGAGAAAAAAGACCTGCAAACAGCGGGTTGCTGCTCCTAATGCATATTTTGTTCAATATTAACAACAGGCACAAGTCAAACCCCTTTATTGCTGTCTAAAAAAGTAGCGGGCCATGGGCTACTGGTGCAAAGGGCCAAGAACCCCCCTAGAAAATTGACCCCCACCCTCCCCATTGCGTGCACTGACAGCACCTTTATGAATCATGTCTAGTATGTCCAGTTTAATGAAGAGAAGGACGAGGGGGGACAGGATAGCAGTGTTCCAGTATCTCAGGGGCTGCACCAAAGAAGAGGGAGTCAAGCTATTTTTCAAAGCCCCTGAAGGCAGGATAAGAAGCAACGGATGGAAACTAACCAAAGAGAGAAGCAACCTAGAACTAAGGAGAAACTTCCTGAGAGTTAGAACAATTAACCAGTGGAACAACCTGCCTCCAGAAGGGGTGAATGCTCCAACACTGGAAGTTTTTAAGAAGAGACTGGACAGCCATTTGTCTGAAATGGTATAGGGTTTCCTGCTGAGCAGGGGGTTGGACTAGATGACCTCCAAGGTCCCTTCCAACTTTATTATTATTATTATTATTATTATTATTATTATTATTATTATTATTATTATTATTATTATTATTATTATTATTATTATTCAGTGTCTTAAAATGTCATTTTTCCAGCATTCCCATGAGACCCCCGAATGTCTGACCAGTCTAGAACGCCCCTGCAGCTTGTCAAAAGATTTTCAAACAAGCCCGATGCACAAAAAATCTTTACATCTGCAATTGAATCCAGATGTTGGCTCTTAAGCTTTCTAAACAACCAGAAAGAAGAAAAACTGGGCCTCTGCCATTTGGGATCAACTTCCTAAGTTGGGAAGTATCTTCTGCCGCTCTCCGGCGGAGTATCGGCCAGAAGGATGACGACAATATTTAGAGTACGAAGGGACAAAACTGACTTCAGATAAGCCACGAGTTTCCTGCGGCCACGTGGCGGTTTTGCTCACCAGTGGAGGAAAGAAATGGAAAGATCCCAGAAAGCCTTGGAAGATCTTCCTCTGAGCTGGAGCTTTGCAAGCCCCCACAGCTGGATAAACACAGCTGCAAGGATACGGGTGTAGTAAGCCGTTTTTACAGAGGCTAATTTTTCCACAGCCGCAACAGGGTGGAAACAATCTCTGCTCTTCAGAGGCTAAGGCCCAGGGGTAGGCAACCTTGGCTCTTTTATGACTCGTGGACTTCAACTCCCAGAATTCCTGGGCCAGTATGGGGAACTGTGGCCCCTTTATGATTGTGGACTTCAACTCCCAGAATTCACGAGTCAGCATGGGGAACAATGGTTCCTTTATGCTTTGTGGACTTCAACTCCCAGAATTCCTGAGCCAGCATGGGGAACTATGACTCCTTTATGCTTTGTGGACTTCAACTCCCAGAATTCACGAGTCAGCATGAGGAACAATGGTTCCTTTATGCTTTGTGGACTTCAACTCCCAGAATTCCTGAGCCAGCATGGGGAACTATGACTCCTTTATGCTTTGTGGACTTCAACTCCCAGAATTCACGAGTCAGCATGAGGAACAATGGTTCCTTTATGCTTTGTGGACTTCAACTCCCAGAATTCCTGAGCCAGCATGGGGACCTAAGCCCCTTTATCACTTCTGGACTTCAACTCCCAGAATTCCTGAGCCAGCATGGGGAACTATGGCCCTTTTATGAGTTGTGGACTTCAATTCCCAGAATTCCTGAGCCAGCATGGCTCAGCTTGGAAAACTCTCCCTTTCCCCCCAGCATGGCTGGCTCAGGAATTCTGGGAGTTGAAGTCCACAAGTCATAAAAGAGCCAAGGTTGCCTACCTCTGGCCTAGGCCTAGGCCGCTTTATGACTCGTGGACTTCAACTCCCAGAATTCCTGAGCCAGCATGGCTCAGCTTGGAAACCTCTCCCTTTCCCCTCAGCATGGCTGGCTCAGGAATTCTGGGAGTTGAAGTCCACGAGTCATAAAAGAGCCAAGGTTGCCTACCCCTGCTAAGGCCAATTGAGAAAAATAGATTACAGGGAAGTCCTCGAATTACATCAGTTCATTTAGTGGCTGTTCAAAGTTGCAACGGCACTGGAAAAAAAAGGGACTTAAGACCGCATTTTCACACTTAACAACCACCGCAGCATCCCCAGGGTCACGTGATCAAAATTCGGACCCTTGGCATCTCATATTTATGACGGTTGCAGTGTCCTGAGGAGTCATGTAATCCCCTTTTTCGACGCCTGACAAGTCAATGGCAAAGGCAGATTCACTTAGCAACCGTGTTACTAACATAACAACTGGAGCGATTCGCTTCACGACTGCGGCAAGTTGTAAAAGGGGGCAAAACTCCCTTAATACATGTCTCACTTGGCAACAGAAATTTTAGGCTCAACTGAGGCCGAACGTCAAGGATCCTCCCTGCACAATTTGTGGGTTATTATTCTGGTTATGCTAGGAAACAACATCTAGAAACAGGTGGGCTCAGGAGCTTGTTCAAGAAAGCGCAACTGCAGGGACAACAACACAACTGAGCCAGTTTCAGGGGTGAAAGCTAGAAACCAGGAGACGGTGAGTTCTAGTCTCGCCTTAGGCATGAAAGTCGGCTGGGTGACTTTGGGCCAATCAGCAGGAGGCGGTGAGTTCTAATCCCGCCTTAGGCATCACAGCCAGCTGGGTGACTTTGGGCCAATCACCAGGAGATGGTGAGTTCTAGTCCCGCCGTAGGCATGACAGCCAGCTGGATGACTTTGGGCCAATCACCAGGAGACTGGGAGTTCTAGTCCCGCCTTAGATGTGACAGCCAGGTGAGTGACTTTGGGCCAATCACCAGGAGAAGGTGAGTTCTAGTCCTGCCTTAGGCATGACAGCCAGGTGAGTGACTATGGGGCAATCACCAGGAGACTGGGAGTTTTAATCCCGCCTTCTGCATGAAAGCCGGCTGGATGACTCTGGGCCAATCGCCAGGAGACGGTGAGTTTTAGTCCCGCCTTAGGCATGACAGCCAGGTGAGTGACTATGGGCCAATCACCAGAAGACTGGGAGTTTTAGTCCCGCCTTCAGCATGAAAGCCATCTGGGTGACTTTGGGCCAATCACCAGGAGACTGGGAGTTCTACTCCGGCCTTAGGCATGACAGCCAGGTGAGTGACTTTGGGCCAATTACCAGGAGACGGTGAGTTTTAGTCCCGCCTTAGGCGTGAGATCCAGGTGAGTGACTATGGGCCAATCACCAGGAGATGGTGAGTTCTAGTCCCGCCTTAGGCATGACAGCCAGGTGAGTGACTTTAGGCCAATCACCTGAAGACTGGGAGTTTTAGTCCCGCCTTCAGCATGAAAGCCATCTGGCTGACTTTGGGCCAATCACCAGGAGACTGGGAGTGTTCTTGGTGTAACCCAAATTTAGATATATTTCTATTTTTGTTTTGTTTTTTAAATTACATACTTTTAATTTCTTTAAATTACTATTCCCTCCTCCTTTTCTGTGCTTTTTATAACCTTGGGAACGTATGATGAGAAGGCAACTTTTTAGACAGTAAAAAAACCTCGAAACCTCCCAAAATAACAGACTTGCTTCTAGTCCTCACAATTTTAGGTTCCCAACGTAAAGAGACTTGCGTGGCAAATAATATTTTTAGCCAAACTTTACACATTCCCCTGGCAACTTCCTTCGCATGTCCCTGGAGTAAAATAGAGCCAGGAAAGCTGATTTACAACAAAGCTTATTAAGAAGGCTCTTTTAAAAAATCCACAAAGCCCTTTGGCATATTGGAATTCTGGGAGTTGAAGTCCATTCCTCTTAAAGTCTATATCAGGGGTCTTCAAACTTGGCCCTTTGATGACTTGTGGACTTCAACTCCCAGAATTCCTCAGCCAGGAAGTCCACTCCTCTTAAAGTCTATATCAGGGGTCTTCAAACTTGGCCCTTTGATGACTTGTGGACTTCAACTCCCAGAATTCCTCAGCCAGGCATGCTGGCTGAGGAATTCTGGGAGTTGAAGTCCACTCCTCTTTTAAGTCTATATCAGGGGTCTTCAAACTTGGCCCTTTGATGACTTGTGGACTTCAACTCCCAGAATTCCTCAGCCAGGCACGCTGGCTGAGGAATTCTGGGAGTTGAAGTCCATTCCTCTTAAAGTCTATATCAGGGGTCTTCAACCTTGGCCCTTTGATGACTTGTGGGCTTCAACTCCCAGAATTCCTCACGGCTCAGGAATTCTGGGAGTTGAAGTTCACAAGTCATCAAAGGGCCAAGTTTGAAGAGCCCTGATCCAGAGTAAGGAAGCAATTTTTTTTGTTGTTGTTCAAGAAACGCAACCCACACACTCCAAAGCTAGCAGTCAAAGAGTCAAGGACAAAGCTGGGGAGATAAGGATGCTTCCCCCCCCCCTTCCCAGATACCCAAGACAGCCCAATAACAAAGAAGATCTAGTTTATTGCAAGGCCAAGAATAAAAGTTCTATTTTTATCCGACCGGAGAAGTTGAGTAAGAGTTGGAAAAGTCTGCAGGAAAACAATCGAGGATCCCTCAAATTCTTTGTCAAAGAGGACGGGGAGAGAGCAGACAAAACATCAGAAAGAACAACAACAACAACAACAACAACAACAACAACAAAAAGCTGAGCATTTTCTTTATGCACTGCCCCGGACAGACAAATATTTCAGAAAAAAAAATAAAAGGAGAGTTGCTTTCTCGCTGAAAAGAGTCCGGTCTTTTCGCCTTTCCAAGCTGGCGACCTTTTTTAACTTCTTTCCTTCCTTGCTTCCTTCTAGCCTGCCTGCCTCGATCTTTCTTTCTTTCCTTCCTTCCTTTGTCTTCCCTTAGTCCTTCCTTCCGTCTTCTTTCTTTTCTCTTTTCCTTTCTTCCTCCCTCCCTTCTCTTTTAACTTCCTTACTCACTTCCTTTCCCTTCCCTCTTTCCTTCCTCCCTCCCTGTCCCTTTCTTTTCTTCTTCCCTTCCTTCCTCTCTCTCTTCTCTTTTAACTTCCTTCCTACCTTCCTTCTCTTTCCTTCCTTCATCTGTCCCCTTCCATTCTCCTTTCTCTTCCTTTCTTCCTGCCTTTCCTCTTTTAACGTCCTTCTTTCTTCCTTCCCATTCCTTCCTTCATCCCTCTATCCTTCTTTTCTTCCTTCTTTCCCTCCCTCCCTCCCTCCCTTCCTTCCTTCCTTTCCCTACTGTTTTAATTTCTTTCCTTTTCTTCCTCCCCTTCTTTCCTTCATCCCTCTGTCCCCTTCCCTTCTGTTTTCATTCCTTCTACTTTTCCTCCCTCCCTCCCTCCCTCCCTCTTTTAACTTCCTTCCTTCCTTCCTCCCCTTTCTTTTCCTAATTTGCTGCAAAGTCTATAAAATCTGGACCTGTGAAAACAAACCAATGAACCAACTCCAGAAGCAGCAAAAGAAAGGGTTGCTATTATTCCCTTTATCAAAAGAAAAAAGGATGAAACATTTGCACATGAATAAATGAATAAAGCCTCCTGTCTTCCTTTGGACAGGAGAACTGGGGGAGAAAGGAAGTAACCCCAATCCACCGAAGGGTTTTCTTTTGGTCAAAGCAAAATCTCTTTTTTCAAGGAGAATGAAAAGCTACCAACACAGAGAGAGATCGGAAGGAGCCCGGCTCTTTTCATGCCCTCCTTCTCTTTTCAAGGCCACCCGAGAAATTGAAAGAGAAAACTGCTTTCCAAGACCAGCATGTTCAGCAATGTTGGGACTCTCTGCTACTTAGTTCTTAATGGCCCCCTTTTAAAACTGTATCAAAGACAGCTCAGGATAGCAACCTCTAGCTGCCCCATGGGTGGGGGGAGGCAGACAGGGGGGGGGATAGATAGATAGATAGATAGATAGATAGATAGATAGATAGATAGATAGATAGATAGATAGATAGATAGATAGATAGATAGATAGATAGATAGATAGATAGATAGATAGATGTGGACTTCAACTCCCAGAATTCCCCAGCCGGCCTCTCCAAAACCAGCAGGCAATTCCTGGGCAAAGTTTCCCTCTGCCTCTCTTAATGCTGGCTTAACGCGTGCATGCTGGCTGAGGAATTCTGGGAGTGTAAGTCCACCAGTCATAAAAGGGCCAAGTCTGAAGGCCCCTGATATAGATTTTAAGAGGAGTGGACTTCAACTCCCAGAATTCCTCTGCCAGCATGCCTGGCTGAGGAATTCTGGGAGTTGAAGTCCACAAGTCATCAAAGAGCCAAGTTTGAAGACTCCTACTATAGACTTTAAGAGGAGTGGACTTCAACTCCCAGAATTCCTCAGCCCGCGTGCCTGGCTGAGGAATTCTGGGAGTTGAAGTCCACAAGTCCATAAAAGGGCCAAGTTCGAAGACCCCTGGTTTAATGCCTTCCCATGAAAACGGTCCCTGTGAGAGGGACCTTGGAGTCCTAGTGGACCATCACTTAAACATTGAGCCAGCCGTGTGTGACGGCAGCCAAAAGAGCAACTAAATTTCATTTTTGATGTGCACAGTAAAAAAAATGACAATAAAGGTCATCTTATCTTATCTTATCTTATCTTACAATCCTGGGTTGTATAAAAGAGGCATAGAATCAAAATCACGTGGAGTATTAGTACCGCTTTATAAAGCCCTAGTGAGGCCACACCTGGAATACGGCATCCAGTTTTGGTCACCCCAGACTTACAAAGAAGATGTTGAGACTTTGGAAAAAGAGCAGAGAAGAGCAACTAAGATGATTAAAGGCCTGGAGACAAAAACATACGAAGAACGGTCGAGTATGGGTAGTCTCTAGGGGGGACATGATAGCAGTATTCCAGTATTTGAGGGGCTGCCACAAAGAAGAGAGGGTCAACTTTCAGAGCAACAAAAGGCAAAGACAAGAAACAACGGATGGAAACTAATCAAGGAGAGAAGCAATCGGGAACGAAAGAGAAACTTCCTAACAGTGAGGACAATTAACCAGTGGAACAGCTTGCCTCCAGAAGTTGTGGGTGCTTCATCACTGGAGGTTTTTAAAAAGAGACTGGACAGCCATTTGTCTGAAATAGTATAGGGCCTCCTGCTGGTACAGGGGTGGAGGGGTGGACTAGAAGACCTCCAAGGCCCCTTCCAGCTCTATTCTGATTGAAAGACTCTTTCCTTTGAAGGCCCTTGTCTTCTGAAAGAGCAGCTTTTCATGTCCTGGGGGGGGGGGGAAACAGCTTCTTCTTCTGATTACAAAGATATTAACCTGCCTGTTATCTGATTAGGTAATCATCTCCAATGTACAGGCTGCTGAATTCTTGGCGGCAGCCATCACACTTGGCAATATAACCCATCCGTTAATTGTGCTGTTTCCCTTTTGGCGGTTTGGCATTTATTTGCATTTTAATAGGCCACGTTTTTCGTTCTGTAAATCTCTCTTCTGTCCTGAGGTGTCTTTTTGCCTCCTTTCAAAAGGAGACCTGTTTTGGTCCAGCTTCCTCAGTCTTTGAAAGAAATTTTCCTCAAATGGTGTTGCCCTAGAAAGCTTAATAATAATAATCCTCAACTTACAACCCCAATGGAGCCCAACATTTCCGTTGCTGAGTGAAAAATGTGTTCAGTGAGTTTTGCCTCATTTTATGACCTTTCCTGCCCCGGTTGTTAACTGAATCACCGCAGCTGTTAAGTTAGTAACCCGGGTTGGTAAGTGAATCTGGCTTCCCCATTGTCAAAAGGTCACAAAATGAGATCACGTGACCCCGGGACAATCCTGGCTCAGGAATTCTGGGAGTTGAAGTCCACCAGTCATGAAGGGGCCATAATTCCCCATGCTGACTCAGGAATTCTGGGAGTTGAAGTCCACAAGTCATGAAGGGGCCATAGATCCCCCATGCTGGCTCCAGAATTCTGGGAGTTGAACTCCACAAGTCATGAAGGGGCCATAATTCCCCATGCTGGCTCAGGAATTCTGGGAGTTGAAGTCCACAAGTCATGAAGGGGCCACAATTCCCCATGCTGGCTCACGAATTCTGGGAGTTGAAGTCCACAAGTCATGAAGGGGCCACAATTCCCCATGCTGGCTCAGGAATTCTGGGAGTTGAAGTCCACAAAGCATAAAGGATGTTTTGGTTCAGCCGTGAAAAGAAGAAGAGAAACTTGAGCAGCCTTCGTCACTCTTTCATGTTGAGTTAGCATTTTAGTGGTGTTTTCCCCTCTGCTTTGTCATCACATCTCACGTGCCAGGTTTCAGAACCAACAACATGAACTATGTTGACACTGTCTCTTTCTGGGGAAAAAAAATAGCTTTTTGTGTTCCCTTACGCAGTAGGAAAAAAAGAAATAACAATTCAGTTCAGAATAAATAGCAGAACTTCAGTTTAAGAACAGGCTGGACAGCCATTTGTCCAGAACGGTGTAGGGTTTCCTGCTTGAGCAGGGGGTTGGACTAGAAGACCTCCAAGGTCCCTTCCAACTCTGTTATTCCAACTCTGTACGTTCAGGAGAGAAGGACTAGGGCAGGCATGATAGCAGCCTTCCAATATTTGAGGGGCTGCCGCAAAGAAGAAGGGGTCAACCTATTCTCCAGAGCACCTAAGGCAGGGGTCTTCAAACTTGGCCCTTTTATGACTTGTGGACTTCAACTCCCAGAATTCCTCAGCCAGCGCGCCTGGCTGAGGAATTCTGGAAGTTGTAGTCCACAAGTCATAAAAGGGCCAGGTTTGAAGACCCGATATAGATTTTAAGAGGAGTGGACTTCAACTCCCAGAATTCCTCAGCCAGCGTGCCTGGGAGTTGAAGTCCACAAATCATAAAAGGGCCAAGTTTGAAGACCCCTGACCTAAGGTGAAGACAAGAAGTAACGGATGGAAACTTATCAAAGAGAGAACCAACCTAGAATTCAGGAGAAATTTTCTGACTGTGGGAACAATTAATCAGGCTTCCCTCCAGAAATTGTGGATGCTCCATCACTGGAGGTTTTTAAGAAGAGATTGGACAGCCACTTGTAATAATGGTAATAATTAAATAATTAAATTCGGTTTAATTCGGTTTTAAGGGGGGGATTGTATATATGCTTTGGTTTTAAATATGTTGTGCGCCGCCCTGAGTCCCGCTGGGAGAAGGGCGGCATATAAATTAAATTAAATAAATAAATAAATAAATAAATAAATAAGGGGTTGGATTAGAAGACCTTCGATGTCCCAACTTTGTTATTCTGTATTCTATAAAGGTCCAGGCCTCCTTAAGTGAACAGAGCCTCAGAAGCATTTTGCAAATTGCATTTACAGATAAATCCTTGACTCAGGATTACAACGGAACCCCAAATTTCTGTTAAGTGAGGCATCTGTTCAGTGAGTTTTACCCCGTTTTATGTCCTTTCTTGCCACAGTTGTTAAGTGAATCACTGCAGTTGATAAGTTGGTAGCACGGTTGTTAAGCGAATCCGGCTTCCCCATTGACTTTGCTTGTCGGAAGGTCGCAAAAGGGAATCATGTGACCCCGGGACACTGCAACGGTCATAAGTATGAACCCGTTGCCAAGCATCTGAATTTTGATCACACGATCACGGCGATGCTGCAAAGTTTGCAAGTGTGAAAAACAGTCGTAAGTCACTTTTTTGAGCGCCGTTGTAACTCTGAACAGTCACTAAATGAGCTGTTGTAAGTTGAGGACTACCTGTAATTCAATTTGAAACACTTTGCACACCAATGGCAGGTATCTCCAAGACATTTCCAATGCAGATCTTCCAAAAAAACAACTTCAATCTCACTTCTCAGGAATCAGGATCCCAAAACCTCTTTCACTCAAGTGAATTAAAATCATGATTTTGAAGAGGTATCAAGTTGAGACAAAAATGCACCAGAACATAAACACTTCCCGACATAAAGGATGGGTAATTATCCAACACAAAAAGACTGGATTGGCCATTTGACCAATTCAATATTTCTAAAACATTGGTGCTGTGTTAAAGGAAAAGAAAAAATAACAAACAAAGGATGGATGAATGGTGCCAATTAACCCTTTAAAATTAACTGTTAAAATACTGAAACCTGTGGTGGCACACCATTAGTCAGGAAATGTCCTTGGGGCATTCCATCAGCAAAACATACAATTTTCAGCCAAAACAAAATAAAGAAAAGAGGGCTTGAACTTTTTTTCCCCTTTTGCAGACAGCAGAAGTTAAAATAAAATTTATGCAGCGCCCCGTGAAGGAGCTGAGAACAAACAAGTTTTGTTTCCTCTCTTATCATAACCACAATAGATTCAAATGGGATTTTTTTTTAAAAAAAAAAACCTCTTGGGCAGATCACAAATATTTTTTGCAGACAAGTATTGGCTGTTGCCAGACTTTTAATTAATTCATGCATGATTTAATTAGTTGAATTGAAGTAAAAGAATTTATTAGATTAGATATGGCCTCCCATTCCAAAAGACTCTGGGCAGCATAGAAAATCTGCAAAAAAAAGTACCCAGAAACATTAGAATAGTTAAGGTAATTTAAAAAAAACTAAAATAAGCAGTCTGGACTAAAACAATAATAACAACAAATGGTACAGACAGTGCAAAATTTAAAAAAAAAATTGTATTTTCCAGTTGAAAAAAACAGATAAAATCAGAAGTATTCTTCTGCCTACTGCTACTAAAGCATTTTAGCATTACCGTACTTCTTTCTTGGCTACTACCACACAACAAAATCTTAATGACATTTAAAAAGTAGGCAGACACTCTGATCGTTTTTTCCTTGTAACTAACTGCAATAAGTGATCTTAAGGCCAGGAAGAAGAGGGAAAAATAAACATAGCCTTCGAATTACAACAGCTCGTTTAGTGACAGTTCAAAGTTACAATGGCACTGAAAAAAGGGACTTATGACCATTTTTCATACTTACAACCCCTGCAGTATCCATCCCCATGGTCATCTGATCCAAATTCAGATGCTTGGCAACTGATTCATAATTATGACGGTCGCAATGTCCCGGGGTCCCGTGATCCCCTTTTGCAACTTTCTGACAAGCAAAGTCAATGGGGGAAGCCAGATTCACTTAACAACCGGGTTACTAACTTAACAACGGCAATGATTTAATTAACAACCCTGGCAAGAAAGGTAAAAAAAAAAAATGGGCAAAACTCACTTAGCAAATGTTTCGCTTAGCAACATAAATTTTGGGCTCAGTGATGGTGGTCCTAAGTCAAGGACTGCCTATAATTTGCACTTGAAAATGTGTGAATATATACAAACCAGACCATTTTTTCCCCCTTGATTTGAAGGGGTACCTTCCCCCCGCAGCAAACTTAGAGCAGTTTTTCCCAAGCTTAGCCATTTTGAGATGGGTGGACTTCGACTCCCAGAATACCCCTTGCAGCAAGGGGTATTCTGGGAGTTGAAGTCCACTCGTGATAAAATGGCGGGCAGCCTTTAGCAGCCCCAGCGAAAAGGCATATCCACAGGGCCCCGTCAACAAAAGCCAAGATGGCAGCCAAACAAAACCCCGCCCCTTTCCCCACATAGTTGTTTTGAGCGAATGGTGGCCATCTTGACTTTTCTGACCCTCTCTGGTGACACTTCTGTCCCAGAGAGAAATGTTCCCTGTCCCTGTATCAAAATTACTCGTTTTGTCTACTCCTGTTTCACCCCTCTTCTCCTCTGCCTTTCTCTCCAGGGTGCAGGCTAGCAAAGAAGTCCCATCAAGCCCTAACACATGTCCAGAAACTTGTCAAAATAGGGCAAAAATGTCCAGTTGGAGGCAAAACAGGATAGTGAGGTCACAGTCCTAAATAACCTTTGCCAACAGTTAACCTAACAGTCACCGTCCTAAATGACCTTTGCCAACAGGAGTTAATAGGAGTTTTTTTTAAAAAAGAAAAAGTAGAAAAGAAAATTCAGAGGGGGGAAAAGAAAAAAAAGCAATCACAGTGCTTTGAGCATATAAACAACAGATAAATGTTGGTATCGCTGGAATACAGGCAGTCCTCAAGTTGTGACCATTGTCAGGCCGATCTACCAAAACTCACTTAGCAGATCATAAATATCACCTTTAATCTGCATCAAAGTTTAATGGCTCCCTCTGGCCCACACAGATTCCGAAGCCAATTTCTCTGCGGAATTGCTTTGGAATTTACAGATAGTCCTCAATTTATGACCCAAAATTTGCACTGCTAAGCGAGACAGCTGTTAAGGGAGTTTTGCCCCACTTTACAACCTTCCTTGCCACAGATGTTACGTGGATCGCTGCAGTTGTTAAGTTAACAACACAGCTGTTAGGGAAGTTTCTCCTTAATTCCAGGTGGCTTCTCTCCTTGCTTAGCTTCTTCAAAGCTGAGCATAAAGAAATGTATCTCGCAAAACCTCTTCTCTTGAACATCCCGGAGGTGCTTTTTTTTTTTTTTTCTTCCAAAAGGCAACTGGACTGTCTTTGGTTTTTTTTCCTTAAGAACATTTCGCTTCTCATCCAAGACAATTTAGTTCTTGGATGAGAAGTGAAATGTTTTCAAGGAAAAAAAAAA